>NC_134498.1:53355168-53434599 GCF_040206685.1 Ascaphus truei
TCCTACTCATCTCATCTGTCTCCTCCTCCTCTCCTTGCTGTCTCTCTCTCTGTCTCCTCTCCGTGCTGTCTCTCTGTCTCCTCTCCTTGCGGTCTCTCTCTGTCTCCTCCTCTCCGTGCTGTCTCTCTCTGTCTCCTCCTCTCCTTGCGGTCTCCACTGCCATTAAAATCCTCTCCCCCGGTGTTTCCTGGGTGAGTGAGAGGCCGCTCAATCCATCACAGAGGGGGATATATGTATATCTTTATTTATATAGCACTCAGAGGTAAGTGTGCAAAGAGAGGCAGCACCCAGAGGTAAGTGTGCAAAGAGAGGCAGCATTCAGAGGTAAGTGTGCAAAGAGAGGCAGCACTCAGAGGTAAGTGTGCAAAGAGAGGCAGCACTCAGAGGTAAGTGTGTAAAGAGAGGCAGCACTCAGAGGTAAGTGTGCAAAGAGAGGCAGCACTCAGAGGTAAGTGTGCAAAGAGAGGCAGCACTCAGAGGTAAGTGTGCAAAGAATTGTATTGTAACAGACACAAAATCCGACGTTTCGATCCCACAGAGGGATCGTCTTCCTGGGGTGCGCAGTGATGCCTAATCCTCACTGCGACTAAATACCCTAAACCCCTGTGAACCCATCACCTGAAAACAATGCAAACGCTGATTGGAGCCATGTGATCACCTTCCTGGTCTTCTTATTGATTCTGGCGACCAATTTGGATCAGCTGCTTCTGCTGCGTTTGCATTGTTTTCAGGTAATGGGTTCACAGGGGTTTAGGGTATTTAGTCACAGTAAGGCAATAGGCATCACTGCGCACCCAAGGAAGACGATCCCTCTGTGTCTCACACAGAGGCTGAGAGGAGGCTGTCACCCTGAGAATACAGCCAGCGTCTCACACAGAGGCTGAGGAGGCTGTCTCCCTGAGAATACAGCCAGTGTCTCACACAGAGGCTGAGGAGGCTGTCGCCCTGAGAATACAGCCAGCATCGCACACAGAGGCTGAGAGGAGGCTGTCACCCTGAGAATACAGCCAGCGTCTCACACAGAGGCTGAGAGGAGGCTGTCACCCTGAGACTACAGCCAGCGTCTCACACAGAGGCTGAGAGGAGGCTGTCGCCCTGAGAATACAGCCAGCGTCTCACACAGAGGCTGAGAGGAGGCTGTCACCCTGAGAATACAGCCAGCGTCTCACACAGAGGCTGAGAGGAGGCTGTCACCCTGAGAATACAGCCAGTGTCTCACACAGAGGCTGAGGAGGCTGTCACCCTGAGAATACAGCCAGCGTCTCACACAGAGGCTGAGGAGGCTGTCGCCCTGAGAATACAGCCAGCATCGCACACAGAGGCTGAGAGGAGGCTGTCACCCTGAGACTACAGCCAGCATCGCACACAGAGGCTGAGAGGAGGCTGTCACCCTGAGACTACAGCCAGCGTCTCACACAGAGGCTGAGAGGAGGCTGTCACCCTGAGACTACAGCCAGCGTCTCACACAGAGGCTGAGAGGAGGCTGTCGCCCTGAGACTACAGCCAGCATCTCACACAGAGGCTGAGAGGAGGCTGTCACCCTGAGACTACAGCCAGCATCTCACACAGAGGCTGAGAGGAGGCTGTCGCCCTGAGAATACAGCCAGCGTCTCACACAGAGGCTGAGAGGAGGCTGTCTCCCTGAGAATACAGCCAGCGTCTCACACAGAGGCTGAGAGGAGGCTGTCTCCCTGAGAATACAGCCAGCGTCTCACACAGAGGCTGAGGAGGCTGTCGCCCTGAGAATACAGCCAGCATCTCACACAGAGGCTGAGAGGAGGCTGTCACCCTGAGACTACAGCCAGCGTCTCACACAGAGGCTGAGAGGAGGCTGTCACCCTGAGACTACAGCCAGCGTCTCACACAGAGGCTGAGAGGAGGCTGTCGCCCTGAGACTACAGCCAGCATCTCACACAGAGGCTGAGAGGAGGCTGTCACCCTGAGACTACAGCCAGCATCTCACACAGAGGCTGAGAGGAGGCTGTCGCCCTGAGAATACAGCCAGCGTCTCACACAGAGGCTGAGAGGAGGCTGTCTCCCTGAGAATACAGCCAGCGTCTCACACAGAGGCTGAGAGGAGGCTGTCTCCCTGAGAATACAGCCAGCGTCTCACACAGAGGCTGAGAGGGGGCTGTCTCCCTGAGAATACAGCCAGCGTCTCACACAGAGGCTGAGGAGGCTGTCGCCCTGAGAATACAGCCAGCATCTCACACAGAGGCTGAGAGGAGGCTGTCACCCTGAGACTACAGCCAGCGTCTCACACAGAGGCTGAGAGGAGGCTGTCACCCTGAGAATACAGCCAGCGTCTCACACAGAGGCTGAGAGGAGGCTGTCTCCCTGAGAATACAGCCAGCGTCTCACACAGAGGCTGAGAGGAGGCTGTCTCCCTGAGAATACAGCCAGCGTCTCACACAGAGGCTGAGAGGAGGCTGTCGCCCTGAGACTACAGCCAGCATCTCACACAGAGGCTGAGAGGAGGCTGTCGCCCTGAGAATACAGCCAGCGTCTCACACAGAGGCTGAGAGGAGGCTGTCGCCCTGAGAATACAGCCAGCGTCTCACACAGAGGCTGAGAGGAGGCTGTCGCCCTGAGAATACAGTCAGCATCTCACACAGAGGCTGAGAGGAGGCTGTCTCCCTGAGAATACAGCCAGCGTCACACACAGAGGCTGAGAGGAGGCTGTCGCCCTGAGACTACAGCCAGTGTCTCACACAGAGGCTGAGAGGAGGCTGTCACCCTGAGACTACAGCCAGTGTCTCAGTAGGCTGAACCTGCCTGCAGCAGCAGGAACCCTAGATCTGGAAACTGTGGTGGGGAGGGCAGGAGCGTGAAAACCATAGTTGGTGAAGAAGGGCGATTCTTAAGTGGATTCCTTATGCAAATTGTTATGTGAGAAATCTGCCCATGGCAGAAGGTCCATCCAATTGTTATGTGAGAAATCTGCCCATGGCAGACGGTCCATCCAATTGTTATGTGAGAAGTCTGCCCATGGCGGAAAGTCCGTCCAATTGTCCTGAGCATCCAAAATGAAACAGCGAATGAACTGCTCGAGGGATTGATTGGTCCGTTTCGTTTGGTCTGAGGGTGATATCCCAAGGAATAATTAAGGGAAATGCCAAGTTGTTGGCAGAAGGTCCTCCAGAATTTGGAGATGAACTGGGAGCCTCGGTCAGAAACGATGACTTGAGGTGTTCCATGAAGCCGAAAGATCTCCTTAATGAACACTTCAGACAGTCTGGGGGTGCTAGGTAGACCCTTGAGCGGGATAAAATACGCCTGTTTGGAGAAGCGGTCAACCACCACCAGGATAGTGTCCATCCCCTTACAACTAGGCAGCTCCCTCCCCAATCTCCAAAGAGTGCTATCCCAATTCGGCACTGTATCTGACTACAAGGTCAATATGGACAAGTCAGAAGCTCTAAACGTATCCCTATTAGATCAGGAATGGAGACTCCTACAAGCTAACTATAAATATCGATGGAGCACTACCCATATTAAATACCTAGGAGTTAGAATCTCAAGCACCTATAGCTCCCTATACCAATCCAACTACCCCCCCCTTGTTTGACCAAATCAAAAAAGACCTGGAGAAATGGAAAAAGCTCCAAATTTCCTGGTTTGGAAGAATTACATCAATAAAAATGAATGTCCTGCGAGACTTCTTTATTTCTTCCAAACACTCCCTGTCCCCGTCCCAATCGCAGCCCTGAAACATATCCAGGCCCTTATGTTCCAATTCATTTGGAATGATAAACGGCCAAGAGTACCAAGGTCTGTGATGTTGTCCCCCAAGACAAGAGGAGGTGTGGGGGTCCCCGACGTGATCAGATACTATTCGGCGGCCCAGTTGAAGCAGGCTGTAGTTTGGAACTACGACCCGGCCTCCACCTGCTGGCTAGCGATCGAATCACATCATGCTGCACCTGCCACCCTCCAGGCCCATCTCTGGTCTCCTGTGGAAGGGAGGGAGGACCACGGCGATTCGCTCTGGGGGCAATGAGATGCACATGGGATGTCTGGCTCAAGAACAAAGGGAAATATGGCCTGCTAGCTACCCCATCCCAACTTACCCCCATCTTTGGAAACCCACACTTCCCGCCTGGGTGCTCCAAAAAACAATTCGACCAATTCCAAGGTCTAGGAATAAGGCTGATTGCCGATCTGCTGAAAAACGAGGAGATCCTCTCCTTCCAAGAACTCCGCGACAAACATAAACACCAAGGTCTCCATCTGTTCAAATTTTTGCAAATTAGGCACTTCCTTCTATCCCTAGCCCCAAACGCTAAATTCCCCCCATTAACCTTGTTTGAATCCCTTTGCAGCAAGGGCTCCTACCAGAGAGGTCTGATCTCAGAGATCTATAGGGGGATGGAGTCGGCAACCAGCCCCCCAATCCACAAGTATATGCAAAAATGGTCAGAGGACCTCAATGTACAGATAGATATGGACGAGTGGGAGGATATCTGGGAGTTGGCCACAAAGACCTCAATCTGTACAGTGACAAAAGAGAACATATATAAAATACTATTCCAGTGGTACCTGACCCCGGCTAGGCTGAGCCAGATCTTCCCCGGCACTCCCGACCTGTGCTGGAGGGGATGTGGTCAAAAGGGGGACATGGCCCACATTTGGTGGTCATGTCCAGAGATTCAGAGGTACTGGACAAAGATCCAGAAGCTTCTACAAGAAACTACGGGGCTTCTTTTCCCCCTGGACCCCTTGACCTTCGTGCTGAGCAAACCTATAGACGACCTGCCCCCCCCCGAGTAGACTAGTATCCGCTATCCTAACCGCAGCCAGATGCTCAATAGCAGCAGCGTGGAAACACACCAAAGCCCCAGCGAGAAACACGGTGTTGAGACGAATAGACGAGGTCATGGCCATGGATAAACTCACAGCAATGCTCAATAAAAAAATGCCACAGTTTCGGAATACCTGGGACCCCTGGAGTGGCCCGCTAGGACTAGGCCTGCATTAGGCCGTCCTCGTACTGATGGAAAGGGAGGAAGAAAACAGAGTTCCCCCATCCTCCCTCCACACCCCCCAGTATGTCTTCCCCCTCTCCCCCCCTTAGACCTTCTTCCCCCCCACCAACTGAAAAATACCCATTTTGGGACAACATGTTGTTTAACTCAGTTGAAAAATCTTGTCATGTGCCTATGACATTGTCGTTATCATTTGAATGTATGTTGTTCTCAATAAAAAAAAAGTGATACAACTAGGCAGCTCCAAGATGAAGTCTATTGAAAGGTGAGTCCATGGATGTGACGGGGAGGAAAGGGTTAATACCTGATTTGCCATGCATTACTGTTGTTGCCCTGTCCCCGCCATTTTTATTCCCCATGTGCAGGCCATTCCCTGTCTGCGAGGGTAAAAGACCAGATGCATTGCTTGCCATACCCTCTAACCAACACATGATAGAAGATCTTAAATGTAAGGCAGGAGGTATTTTTTTGTAAGTCTAAGCAGGAATTACTTGGACATCCAGCTGTGATATGGGTGAATGAGCTTCGGTATTTTTATGACCAAGCCTGAAAGAGAATTATTTTTATGATGGAACCTGTCGTGACCCCAAGCGACGCGCACCTTTAATATATAGTAGATTTTTATGATCAGTCAGAATAGTGACGGGACTCTGTACCTTCAAGTAGATGTCTCCACTCTTCTAAGGCCATCTTAATGGCCAGAAGTTCACGATTTCCCACGTCGTAGGATGAAGTCTGGCTTGAGGGTTCTTTCTCTGGGACAATACCGCTCCAGCTCCCACATCAGAAGCGTCCACCTCCAGCGTGAAGGGCAATCCTGGATTCGGGTGCACCAGGATAGGTGCTGAGACAAAGGCTTTCTTCAGTCTTTCAAATGCCTTAGTAGCTTACGAAGGCCAGAGCGCTGGATTGGCTCCCGAATGTTAAAGGCCGTCTTCCACTCGTCTCCTTGATGAATTCTTACCAAGTTGTACACTCCTCGCAGATCTAACTTGGTAAAAATGGTGGCGCCCTGTAGTCTGTCGAATAGCTCTGAAATTAGCGGCAGTGGGTAACAATTCTTAATCGTTATCTTGTTGAGCCCACTGTAGTCGATGCATGGCCTGAGTGAACCATCCTTTTTCTTTACAATGAAAAACCCTGCACCTGCGGGTGACGAGGACTTACGGATTAAGCCCCTCAGAAGGTTTTCTTCAATATACTCCTTCATGGCCTTGGTTTCGGGAGGAGACAGCGAATAAGAGCATCCCCTAGGAGGAATGGCGCAAGGCAGAAGATCGATGGGACAGTCATAAGATCGATGAGGTGGGAGTTCCTCGGCTTGAACCTTGTCAAAGACGTCCCGAAATTCCTTGTAAATCTCTGGTAGTTGCTCTTTACCCTGTTCTTGTAGCGACACCCCCGCTAGGCCTTTGAAAGGAATCAGATAGTTATCTTGACACTGGGAACCCCAGTTGATAGGGATTCCGTCCAATCAATTTGGGGATAGTGTAACTGGAGCCAAGGAAGACCCAGAATGACGTCCACTGATGGCGTATGGATGACATCCAGTTGTATCCTCTCAGAATGATGCTCACCGACCTATAAGGAGATTGGTATGGTGTGCAAGGATATTAAAGCGGGTTGCAGTGGACGACCGTCTATTGCTTCCAGTCCTACGGGCTATCCTTGTATAGTAGGGGTATCTTGTTCCTCTCTGCGAACCCCTGGTCGATGAAGTTTCCACCTGACCCGGAATACACAAAGGCCCGTGTAGTGATTCTGAAGGTGTCTCCGAAAAGGATGATGGGGACGAAAATCCTGGAAGAGAGTTTGGGTGGAGATGAAGATATGGTACCCAGAGTGATCCTCCCAGCTCTCACTGGGCTGTGGCATTTACTGACTTTAGTGGACAGGCGACTACTAAGTATCCGGTGTCCCCACAATACAGACATAGGCCTCCAAACCCGATGTCGGCCAAGTACCACGACGATCCGCATCTCTCCAATCCTGACCACGGCTAAAGTACCTGCAACGATCTGCACCTCTTCAACTCCGAACTCGACAATTATCTTTGACTGTCCTTACTTCTCCAAACCCGACCCGGCAACCTTGACCAATCTACACTCCAGACGCGCCCATGCGGCTTTGGGTGGCGTTATATATCTATCTCCACCTCGACCTCGCGGTCACGCCTTGTTTGTGGTGAGCACTCCGTTACAATATGCTCAGCCCCAGAAACATGGACGCCGCTGAGGTGGGGCGAGTTTTGAGCACGCACACAAGCATGTTTTTTAAAATGGAGAAATATTTAGAGCAGAACGACCGACACATGGACCTAAAGTATTACAACAGAATCTCCTTTCTCTCACTGACCTGACGCAAGACCCTCTTCCTAGTCCTGTCCCTTCAGGTCCTTCTGCTACCACGTCAACCCTTATGCCCATGACTTTGACATCTGAACCCCGACTTCCGACACCCAATCATTATGCTGGAGATCCCCACAGATGCCGAGGGTTTCTTAATCAATACTTCATTCAGTTCGAAATTATGCATTCTCGGTTTCCTTCTCAAAGATCCAAGGTGGCATATATCATTTCACTACTCACCGATGATGCCCTGGCCTGGGCTTCCCACATCTGGGAACAAAGATCGGACCTTACTCAGGATATCGGACAATTCGCCCGGGAATTCCGCAGTCTTTGACACACCTGGCTGCAAGGTAACTGCTGCTTCTTCTCTTTTCCACATTTCCCAGGGAAACCGTCCTGTCGCTAGATACGCCCTTGAGTTCCATACTATCACTGCTGAGACCGGATGGAATAACGAGGCGTTGTCGGCTGCCTTCTGGCAGGGTCTCTCTGAGACTTTAAAGGATGAACTGACTGCACAAGAGCATCCTACCGATCTCGAGAAGCTTATCGCCATCTGCATCCGCGTTGATCAACGTTTGCAGGAAAGCAGGTCCGAAAGATCCCGCCATCGCCAACTCACTCTGAGATTGCTTCCTCTCCATGCCGGTACGTCTGGATCTCTTCACTCTGATATCCCTGAACCCACGCAACGAGGTCTTCCACTGAGACACAACGCAGACGCAACGCCGGTCTCTGCCTGTACGGTGGCAATCCCGGACATCAGGTACTCAATTGTCCCCACAAGTCGGGAAACGCCAATTCCCAATGAGGTCGAGGGGAATCACATTGGGAACACTCACGACCTCTCCTATCACAGAGAAAACCTTGCCAACCAGGATCTTAATCTCCGTTTCGCTGACCGGCGAGAACTTCATCATCACCGCTCTAGCCTTCGTGGATTCTGGGTCAGGAGGCAACTTCATTGACCAAGGCTTCGCTGAGAGGAACTCGTCCCACTCGACCGCAAGAGGTACCCTGTAGATTTAGAAGCTATTGATGGTCGCCCACTACAACCAGCTTTTATCTCCTTGCAGACTACTCTCTTTCACTAACGTACAGGTGAGGACCATATGGAAGAGATCCAACTAGATGTCATTCACACTCCATCGGTCGAAGTGATCCTTGGCCTTCCCTGGCTCCAACGTCACAATCCCCAGATAGATTGGACTGATAAGGAACCTGTCCTGTGGAGCGCTTCTTGTTCCAAAAACTGCTCTGTCCCCGTCAAAAGGGTATGCGATCTGGCTGCTCTGGAAGATTAAAAGAGGGCTCTACCCGAGGTCTACGTCGAATTTCGGGATGTTTTCGATAAGGCACGATCAGAGGTTCTGCCACCGCATTGTCCTTTCGATTGTCCCATTGACCTTTTACCCGGTTATGTACCTCCTAGGGGAAGTTCTTATCCACTTTCTCTTCCAGAGACTAAAGCCATGAGAGATTACATTCAGGAGAATCTTCAAAAGGGGTTTATCCGGAAATCTTCTTCCCCAGCCGGAGCAGGGTTCTTCTTCATAAAAAAAAAAAAGACGGATCTCTTCAACCCTGCATCGATTATAGAGGTCTTAACAAGATCACCATTAAAAGTCGCTACCCCTTACCTTTTGATATCGGAACGCTTCGACCGCCTGCAAGGGGCCACCATCTTCACCAAATGGTGCCTACAATTTGGTGAGAATTCGCCAGGGTGACGAGTGGAAAATGGCCTTCAACACATGAGACGGCCATTATGCGTACCTCGTCATGCTGTTCAGCCTCTGCAATGCCCCTCTTGTCTTTCAAGACTTCGTCAACGAAATCTTCAGAGATCTCCTCAACCAGTTTCTTATTGTCTATTTGGACGACATAATGATCTTTTCTAAGTCTGTTCAAGAACATGTCGGTCATGTCAAACAGGTGCTACTACGCCTTCGTGAAAACCATTTGTTTGCCAAGCTGGAAAAGTGTCCGTTCCATCAAACCACCACGGCATTTCTGGGAACATAATCTCTGACACCGGTCTCACCATGGATCCAGCTAAGGTGAAGTCGGTCCTGGATTGGCCTCGTCCTGCTACTTTTAAGGCCGTACAATGCTTTCTGGGCTTCGCTAATTACTACCACAGGTTCATTCAAAATTTCTCCTCTGCGGTAGCCCCCATTACAGCTTTAACAAAAAAGGTGCGGATCCTGCTTCATGGTCGCCGGCAACCATTCAAGCCTTCCATCACCTGAAAAACGCCTTCGTTTCTGCACCCATCCTCATACATCCGGATCCCAAACTACCATTCACCTTAGAGGTGGATACATCAGATATCAGGGCCGGAGCTATTCTATCACAAAGAAGGACACCCCAAGCCAGACCCCATCCCTGTGCCTTTTTCTCTAAAAAAAATTCTCCTGCTGAGCAAAATGATGACGTATGTAGCCGGGAACTTCTTGCTATCAAACTAGCTCTAGAAGAATGGAGACATCTTTTAGAAGGCACGGAAAATCCTATCACCATCTTGACCGACCATAAGAATTTGCTTTACATCGAGGGCGCTCGATGCCTAGGGGCTCGACAAGCTCACTGGTCGCTTTTCTTATTTCAATTTTATTATTTCCTTCTAACCGGGTTCTAAGAATGTTAAGGCCGATGCCCTTTCCCGACAGATTCTGGTGGACGACAAGACCAAAGATCGTCTTGAAACTATACTCCCCTCCAAATACATACTTTCCGCCAACACTTGTGATGCGCTGAATGATA
This sequence comes from Ascaphus truei, assembly GCF_040206685.1. Taxonomy (NCBI): domain Eukaryota; kingdom Metazoa; phylum Chordata; class Amphibia; order Anura; family Ascaphidae; genus Ascaphus; species Ascaphus truei. The sequence goes on from NC_134498.1 coordinate 53,365,271, forward strand.
TTCTACAAGACCAGTCACACATTCCAGAGGGTCTCGAAGTTCCTGAGGGTCGTCTTTTTACCTCATCCCCTTACCAGAAGAAAGCTCTAGAATGGGGGCATTCTTCCAAATCATCAGGACACACAGATACTAGGAGAACCACCGATCTTGTGGAGCTGACTTTTTGGTGGCTCGGCATACAGAAGGACATTAAAGAATTTGTTGCTACGTGCTCAACATGTGCTCGTAAAAACACTCCCCGGAGCAAACCACCAGGACTTCTGCGACCTCTCCCCATCCCGGACCATCCATGGACCCACTTGTTCATGGATTTCATAGTGGAGTTACCTGTTTCTAAGGGGATGAACACCATCTAAGTAGTGGTAGACCGCTTTTCCAAGCAAGCACACTTTGTTCAGTTTAAAGGTCTTCCCAATTCTTCTTAGTTAGTAGATGTCTTTGTCAAGGAAATTTTCCGTCTCCATGGGGTACCACAAGTCATCGTCTCTGATCGAGGGTCACAATTCATGTCGAAGTTCTGGCGTTCTTTTTCCCAACAAATGGGCATATCTCTACATTTTTCCACAGGTTATCACCCCCAAACCAACAGTCAGACAGAGCGAACCAACCAGACTCTGGAGCAGTATATACGTTGTTTCATCTCAGACACCCAGGATAATTGGACTGACCTTCTTCCCCGGGCAGAATTTGTGCACAATAATCTGCACAGTGAATCCCCAATGGAGTCGCCTTTTTTAGTAAATTATGGGTTCCACCCGTCTCTCCTGCCCATCGCCACACCCAGATCCGGGGTACCGGCAGCGGACAACAGAATTTGTTTTCTTCAGAATTCTTGGAAAAGAATCCAAGAGAATCTTATAAGGGCAACTTCTAGACAGAAGATTCAGGTGGATCGTCACCGGCACAGGATCCAAGAATTCAGCCCGGGAGACCGGGTGTGGTTGTCATCTAAAAATATCCGTCTCAAGGTGCCTACGCTAAAATTGGCACCTAGATTCCTTGGACCCTAAACCGTGTTGGAGAAAGTCAACCCAGTGGCATACCGCCTATGCCTTCCTTCATCTATGAGCATCCCCTCAGTGTTCCATGTCTCCCTGCTGATACCGGCTATCTGGAACTCTTACTTCTCTAACTCGTCCTTGTCTCCAGCTCCTCTCCTTGTACAGGGCCAACAGGAGTATGAGGTTCAGTCCATCTTGGACTCCAGGATCTCCAGAGGATCAATCCAGTATCTGGTGCACTGGAAGGGTTTTGGACCTGAGGAGCGGTCCTGGATTCCTCGCCACCATCTCCATGCCCCCAGACTTGTACGGCCCTTCCATCTAAGATATCCTCTCAAGCCTTCCTGGAGACACCCGGTGGTCGCTCCTGAGGATGGGGGGTACTGTAAGTATCTTTGACTATCCTTACTTCTCCAAACTGGACCTGGCTACCTCGACCAATCTACACTCCAGACGCACCCACGCGGCTGTGGGCGGCATTATATATCTATCCCCACCTCGGCCTCGCGGTCACGCCTTGTTTGTGGTGAGCAGTCCATTACAGTTTAATGGGAAGGGAGTAGGAGCAGCAGCTGCTAGAGGAGCAGTGGGAGAAGAAAGTCATTTAATCTGGTCACTAATGGTTTGCAATGAGCGTTGGAGCAGTTCTGTTCGCTGGTCATTTTGTGCCAAAGATTTCTCCACTTTTTTGAACAAACCATCGTGTTCATACAGTCGTCGGCCCACCTCAGCAGGGTCCATGTTTGTTAGGCTGAGCATATTGTAACGTGTGCTCACCTCTGAACTAGACCACGAGGCTGAGGTGGGGATGTATATTACCGCCAACCTATAACCGCGAGACCAGGCCCGGATTGCAGAGTCAGGGTCGTGAAGCCGGGTCAGGGTAGAAGAGTTCGGGTAGGTCGTGGTACTTGCCGTAGTCAGGGGTTGGAGAGAGGAGAGTAGTCGTAATCCGTGGTCGTGGAGAGGAGAAAGTGGGAGTCCAGAAGTAAGCCGAGGTCCAGGGATACAGAAGAGAGAAGTCCAGGTACGAGCAGGGGTCACAATGAAGGTCAGACAACACACAGTGACAGCAATGATCAGAGAGCAGCAAGCACGGAACACAAACAAGCGTTTATGCTCAGCCAGTACCCTGGGGCTGACTGGGCCTATAAGGGACTGAGGACCAATGGGGAGACTGTGGAATGAGCTGATTAGAGATGAGTAGTATACTGATAGGAGGGAGCGGTATGGACGTCAGATGAGGAGCAGCAGAGAATGATTTTACCTTTCCTCCTGGTGTGAGTTGCGCATGCGTGTGGGTGGTCGGCAGCATGCAGCGCCTGCATCACTAGTGGAGCCGTCGCCGGTTGCGTCACGGGAGCGGAGTGCTGGAGGCGGCCCTCGAGAGAGCCGTCTCCCTGCCGGGCAGTGTGTGCACGCGGACGATGTTCTATGCGCGCCCGTCCTGAGAGTGTGCGTGACGCGTCCGGGGGGCGTAGCTTAGCCCCGACCGTGACAGTCAGTCACCCACTCCATCACTCTCTCTGTCACCCCTCACTCTCTCTGTCACCCCCTCACTCTCTCTCTCTGTCACCCCTCACTCTCTCTGTCACCCCCTCACTCTCTCTCTCTGTCACCCACTCTCTCTCTCTGTCACCCCCTCACTCTCTCTCTCTGTCACCCACTCTCTCTGTCACCCCCTCACTCTCTCTCTGTCACCCCCTCACTCTCTCTCTGTCACCCCCTCACTCTCTCTCTCTCTGTCACCCCCTCACTCTTTCTCTCTCTGTCACCCACTCTCTCTCTCTCTCTGTCACCCCCTCACTCTCTCTCTCTCTCTGTCACCCCCTCACTCTCTCTCTCTCTCTCTGTCACCCCCTCACTCTCTCTCTGTCACCCCCTCACTCTCTCTCTCTCTCTCTCTCTCTCTCTCTGTCACCCTCTCTCTCTCTCTCTCTCTCTCTCTGTCACCCCCTCACTCTCTCTCTGTCACCCCCTCACTCTCTCTCTGTCACCCCCTCACTCTCTCTCTGTCACCCCCTCACTCTCTCTCTGTCACCCCCTCACTCTCTCTCTGTCACCCCCTCACTCTCTCTCTGTCACCCCCTCACTCTCTCTCTCTCTGTCACCCCCTCACTCTCTCTCTCTCTGTCACCCCCTCACTCTCTCTCTCTCTGTCACCCCCTCACTCTCTCTCTCTCTGTCACCCCCTCACTCTCTCTCTCTCTGTCACCCCCTCACTCTCTCTCTCTCTCTGTCACCCCCTCACTCTCTCTCTCTCTGTCACCCCCTCACTCTCTCTCTCTCTGTCACCCCCTCACTCTCTCTCTCTCTCTGTCACCCCCTCACTCTCTCTCTCTCTCTGTCACCCCCTCACTCTCTCTCTCTCTGTCACCCCCTCACTCTCTCTCTCTCTCTGTCACCCACTTACTCTCTCTCTCTGTCACCCTCTCTCTCACCCACCCACTCTCTCTCTGTCTCTCAAACACTCTCTCTCTCTCTGACACACTATCTCTGTCCCACACACACACACTCTCTCTGTGTCTCTCACGCACACTCTCTCTGTCTCACACTCACTCTCTCTGTCTCACACTCTCTCTGTCTGTCTGTCTCTTGAAATATTTCAAAGCAAGTATAAACCAACCTCACACTGATACCCATCAAGGTTGAAACATGTCTGAGTGGTCTGTACTGGCTTTGCTTGTCCCATGCTGTGCTTAAAAGCTGTGTGAACAGCAATACATCATCTTAAATGGGCTCCATGTGAATGGATATTCCAGGCAAAAGGTGACTCATTGTGTGCTCATTTGCATGTCATTTCCCAGAATCCCTTGCTGCAGTGGGAGCACTGTATGCTGGGGATAATGGGGAAAGGCAGGGTTGCAGACCTGTCTAAGACATGTGAATGTGCTCACAAGTGATATTCTTTATTGGCTATATGCTAATGGTGGAGGTTTTCTGTCGCCTTTTTCACCCACCATAACTTAAAATGTATGATATATATATATAAAACATATTGTGTTTTGTATAATAAATGTAATTAATTTAATTAGGATGTATATTTTTATATATACATGTTTTTGTATCATATATATTATTATGATCAACATGCATTCATTACAATTCACATTTACTGACACAGTCTGGCAATATAAATTAGATACATCTGGTATATCCATTGGCCTCAGTTACAATATATTAAATGACTTGTTGCTATTATAACAACTTTCATCTGCTGATATAATTGACTGCAGTCTGGGGCCAATTGGAATAGTTATCCCAAATTAGAGGGATCCCATAAATATTGCCAGGTGGTCTCAATGCAACTCATCCCCTGACACAGTAGGTGAGTGCTGCGAAACGCGCAGGGTGGTACTCAGCTGGAAAGGTGTTGGAACATCTGCACTGTACGCTATCAGCCGACAAGCTGTGAGTAACGTCCCAGATAAATAACTGAGCCCCAATCTTTGTCGTCCGATGAATCAAGCCTGAAGGGTTCGCCTACAGGTCCCTTAACTGGAGAAAGTGTGGTTCCATCGTCTGCAAGCGCCCTTATCAGACCACAGACTCGTTATCAGACATGGGAAGCAGTGTCACATTTCCCAGCATGGAGGGTAATTGGGCAATGCCCTGCATGTTTACGCTGTTTCTCCTTACTCGGGTGGAAGTGAGATATAGATTTATTCCTGCGTGTGTGATTGCGTACCTGTCTCCAAAAGGGTTGTAATTCAGGGGGTACTGGTAACATATGGATCACATCAGGTATTCTCTCCTCTATTGTATGAACAGGTAGCGATGGGGCAGTACTCTCTGCCCTTAGACTAAATCAATGACTCCTTTAAGATCTTTTTCTTTGCATTGATTTGTTTGATAACGCTGCAGTGTAGCAATCTCATACTGCATCTCCGCAGTTACAATCAGTCAGTACTGGAGAAGCAGCTGTTACAGTGACAATCACTCAGTACTGGAGAAGCAGCTGTTACAGTGACAATCACTCAGTACTGGAGAAGCAGCTGTTACAGTGAGACTCATCTATCCAGTTCTTCTTTACTGTCCTTTTCCTGTCAACCACGACCGCTCACTCAGCTGTTCCTGCAAGTTCTCATGATATTAAACATTGATACCATGTTGGCAATCTTTTTGATGTTAAACATATGGAACTTGGACTTTAGATTCGCCTTGTGACCAATACATCGTCATGGAACTGATTTAAGAAGATGATCTGTTGCTGTCACATACTTGGCAGAGGTAGGTACGGGGAAACACCTGTAAATCTGGAATTATGTCTATAGCTTTTAGCCATTTATGTGACTAAGTGTATTTTGGTATTCCTATAAGCCACATGTTTGTGTATTGCGGTGTCTATCCGAATTGGACATACATAATGACTTTTTTTTTTTTTTTTAATATCTACTGTATGACCAAATGTGTCTGCATTTCGTAGAATCCTGAGAGCTAAATTGTAGATACAATTGCAAATGTGTCTGCAACGGGTAAATCCCTAATTTAAAGGTCTCTGTCTCAAACCGAGCTCTCTCCCACCGGTCACCTTTCATCCATTCACAGAGCAATCTTTTACATGTCACATTTACTTAGAGCAATTCTAGGAAATCTATTTATGTTTTTGGATATTAAGATTTAAATTGATCCTTTTTTAGAATACTTTCTGTAAAATCGATACTGTACATCCAATCATTAAATGGGGGGAAAAATGTATACATGTTTTAATTCTTCTTGGATACTAACGGTGAAGGGATTAACCAGGCTTATAATAAAGGTCAAGCCCACTTGGTTAACCCTGACCCATGTGTTATGGTCTTAGAGTGTCAGCTCTGGGACCCAGATGTCAAAAATGTATTACTGCAACTGTATACTGATCTTGCAGCATTAAAGAATGATGTGATTTTTGCCTTTCCTGGGATGCTGGGATCGGGAGATTTCTAGGCTGTAAGTTTCAGGGGGGGTTTGGCAGTTGTATACGGAGATTGAGTGATATCCTCTGATACTGCTAAGCGCATTACTCCGCCAACCTCGGACCCTGGAAACGTTCTTACGACTCACCGCCAGAGTCCCTGCTGCAGCATGTTCCAGAGAAGGTATATGGGTATGAAGGGGTTAAAAGATATCTGCAGGTATACACAGAGTCCTTAGTATAGCAGGGGCTCCCCAGTATAGCAGAGGTACCCACATACATGCCCAGGTATACTGAACCTAGTTTAGGGGTCCAGGGGCTGCTCCAGCTAGGTGTTAAGGCTGAGCAGCTTTTTAAAGTGTCTAAACGTTTTAAATGTATTTTCTCGCGTGGGCCAGGAATGAGGCTCGTGATTGTAGGGAATATACACTCACTCCATTCCTGACACCAGAATAGGAACGCATAACGTTTAGCACACAGAAAACAGGACACAATATATTTTATTAAATGGGTATAGTTTAATGTGTATATATATATTGATAACCTGTAAATGAACTGTGGGATTTCGAAGTCATGGCTACTAGGCTCGGTGCCTATGTGCCTGCGAGACAGCCAGGACTTGAAAGCCTCAGAGATCCCAGAGGTGTGAACCCTTTTGTTAGCAAGGAGGGCTAACTGGAGTACCGATATCCTCAGTTGATAGGGTCCCTGTAACCTAGCCCCAGACTTAGTGGCATTGAGCCGGTGGGAGGTTTTAAATAGTGAGTGGGCAAGATGCCGGTATGTGCACATGCTCTCTCACTGTTCTGAAGCCAGGGTGCCAGCTTTCACAAACCTGGCAAAGTGTGTGAGTGGTTGGAGTTTAAATTCCCATGCAACTGGTTAGAGGGCAAGCGGTGGGACGGCCTGTCCCAAAGTTTATGACAGCTCATCACCCTCCCAGAACTCTCTCTGCTGTTCTTTCTTGGGTGTTTCCAAGTGATTCCAGAAGTCCAATTTGCCATAAGGGCAAGAACGGGTCTGACCGGGCCCAGAGACGCCATGCTGCGATTGCAAGGAGGAAGGCTCCAGGACTTTTAAACCGGAATGTTTTCTAAGTCCCACTTCAGCACTGGACTATTTTAAAGACTTTATTTCAACTAGGAAAGTCAGTTTGAAAACCCCAGCCCCAGTAAGAGTATCTTTTTCTGTCTATTGTAATTCAACGGGTGTTTGCCTGTTTCTATGGAATAAAATACAATTTATTTTACTTATTGGCTTTGCTCAAGGATATGATCCGGGTATAAAGGTGTATTTAGCCAGGTCTCCCGGGACAAACACACTAAATGACTCACTCATGTGATGTCCAGAAGATGGAAGTCAATTGGAGGACATTAGTCTTGAGCTGTCACGAGAGCCAGAAAGGGTTAAGGTGTTAAGGAAATGAAGAGAAAAGGATTTAAAACAAGATCTTGTTATACTGTAGATGTGGAGATGCTTCCAATCTTCCCACACAGAACTCCAAGTAACGGCTGGGCAGATCGGAAGGCCCCGGCACAGGACCAGGACCGGAGTGAGGAAATAAAGAATACTAGCTGTGCCCGGCGTAACACACACCGCCGATGTGAGAGATCGGAAAGTTTATTAATGAAACAGAACTCTTTATTTTCACCCCTCCCTGTAATGCTGTGCTGACTCTTGTCCCCTCTTCCCCACCGTACGCCCCCCTCCATCATGCCCTGCTCCTCTTTGCACTCTCTCCTCTCCTCTTTGCACTCTCTCCTCCCCTCTTTGCACTCCCTGCCTTACTGTCTGCTCCTCTCTGTGCACACTACACCCCTCCTCATCTCATCTGTCTCCTCCTCATCTCATCTGACTCCTCTCCTTGCTGTCTCCCTGTTTCCTCCTCCTCTCCTTGCTGTTTCTCCTCCCCTCTTTCAACTCCCTCCTGCCCCATGTGCACATTGCTCTCCGCCTTATAAATAACTGGATCCCATTTATCTCCACCTTATAAATAACTGGATCCCATTTTTCTCCGGCTTATAAATAACCGGATCCCATGTATCTCCGGCTTATAAATAACTGGATCCCATGTATCTCCGGCTTATAAATAACTGGATCCCATGTATCTTCGGCTTATAAATAACTGGATCCCATTTATCTCCGGCTTTTAAATAACGGGATCCCATTTTTCTCCGGCTTATAAATAACTGGATCCCATTTATCTCTGGCTTATAAATAACTGGATCCCATGTATCTCCGGTTTATAAATAACTGGATCCCATTTATCTCCGGCTTATAAATAACTGGATCCCATTTATCTCCGCCTTATAAATAACCGGATCCCATTTATCTCCGGCTTATAAAGAACTGGATCCCATTTATCTCCGGCTTATAAATAACTGGATCCCATTTATCTCCGGCTTATAAATAACTGGATCCCATTGATCTCCGGCTTATAAATAACTGGATCCCATTGATCTGCGGCTTATAAATAACGGGATCCCATTGATCTCCGGCTTATAAATAACTGGATCCCATTGATCTCCGGCTTATAAATAACTGGATCCCATTGATCTGCGGCTTATAAATAACGGGATCCCATTGATCTCCGGCTTATAAATAACTGGATCCCATTAATCTCCGGTTTATAAATAACTGGATCCCATTGATCTCCGGCTTATAAATAACTGGATCCCATTTATCTCCGGCTTATAAATAACTGGATCCCATTTATCTCCGGCTTATAAATAACTGGATCCCATTTATCTCCGGCTTATAAATAACTGGATCCCATTAATCTCCGCCTTATAAATAACTGGATCCCATTTATCTCCGCCTTATTAATAACTGGATCCCATTTATCTCCGCCTTATTAATAACTGGATCCCATTAATCTCTGGCTGGGAATTTTCCGGACTCTTTATTTCTCTGTACGGTTTCCTTCAAATCTGAATGGCTTTTTTTAATATTAATTTTTCTTTCAATAACTGATATTGTATATTTTTATGTGTAATATTGTTCTGCTTTCCCCTATTATGTCTCACCTCCTGGTTTACAAAAAGAACTCTAATCGTTCTATCCAAACACCCCTGTCCTGAAATTGGGGCGAAATGATGAGGCTGTATAATGTCCGGACCATACGGCAACGGGACCATACGGCAACGGGACCATACGGCAACGGGACCATACGGCAACGGGACCATACGGCAACGGGACCATACGGCAACGGGACCATACGGCAACGGGACCATACGGCATCGGGACCATACGGCAACGGGACCATACGGCAACGGGACCATACGGCAACGGGACCATACGGCATCGGGACCATACGGCATCGGGACCATACGGCAACGGGACCATACGGCAACGAACCATACGGCAACGGGACCATACGGCAACGGGACCATACGGCAACGGGACCATACGGCATCGGGACCATACGGCAACGGGACCATACGGCAACGGGACCATACGGCAACGGGACCATACGGCATCGGGACGGTGTCTAATCACGAGCTAAGTTTGCTCACGGATGCCGTAAAGGCATTTTTGGTTTTGGGGCTTTCTTGGATGATCAGTGGCGGGCAGCAGAGTAACCGCGGGGGTGGGAGTATGCCGCATTGATGCATAATTTGGTGTTTTTGGAGCTTTCCCCCATACTGGTGGCGTTTAAGTTATGGGGGGTGAAGCTGGGGGGCTGGAGAGTAACATTTTAGTGTGGCAATTTGGGGGTTGTAATGGTAATGAATATCCTATTGGCTATACAGTATAACTCTCCCTCCCCACGTTGGGGACGTGGCTGAGGGAACATCTGGTCCCGGGTTTGTGCAATGTATTTACCGACTCTCTTTCCAAATGGGATTTTGGGAAGCTGCACTGAAGGCTGGCGGTGTGTGCCCGGGGCATCGACGCTGGGAAGGGGCTTAATCAGGTTCTTCTTGGGCAGTTTATAGGAGGGCATATGTGGGAGGGGAGACCCTTCTTTCTGGTGAGGTGCAAGAATCTTTTAGAGCTGGTTTTGCAATTCCTGGGATGGGAACGTTGAGTGCAGATTGTATTCCAAAGGGCAAAGAAAGTCCCAAAGAATGCACAAAACAAACAGCCAACATACAGCCAACATACAACATGAGAAGGGGAGAAGGAAACCAACATATAACATGAGAAGGGGAGAAGGAAACCAACATATAACATGAGAAGGGGAGAAGGAAACCAACATATAACATGAGAAGGGGAGAAGGAAACCAACATATAACATGAGAAGGGGAGAAGGAAACCAACATATAACATGAGAAGGGGAGAAGGAAACCAACATATAACATGAGAAGGGGAGAAGGAAACCAACATATAACATGAGAAGGGGAGAAGGAAACCAACATATAACATGAGAAGGGGAGAAGGAAACCAACATATAACATGAGAAGGGGAGAAGGAAACCAACATATAACATGAGAAGGGGAGAAGGAAACCAACATATAACATGAAAAGGGGAGAAAGAAACCAACATATAACATGAGAAGGGGAGAAGGAAACCAACATATAACATGAGAAGGGGAGAAGGAAACCAACATATAACATGAGAAGGGGAGAAGGAAACCAACATATAACATGAGAAGGGGAGAAGGAAACCAACATATAACATGAGAAGGGGAGAAGGAAACCAACATATAACATGAGAAGGGGAGAAGGAAACCAACATATAACATGAGAAGGGGAGAAGGAAACCAACATACAACATGAGAAGGGGAGAAGGAAACCAACATATAACATGAGAAGGGGAGAAGGAAACCAACATATAACATGAGAAGGGGAGAAGGAAACTAACATATAACATGAGAAGGGGAGAAGGAAACCAACATACAACATGAGAAGGGGAGAAGGAAACCAACATATAACATGAGAAGGGGAGAAGGAAACCAACATATAACATGTGAAGGGGAGAAGGAAACCAACATATAACATGAGAAGGGGAGAAGGAAACCAACATATAACATGAGAAGGGGAGAAGGAAACCAACATTTAACATGAGAAGGGGAGAAGGAAACCAACATATAACATGAGAAGGGGAGAAGGAAACCAACATATAACATGAGAAGGGGAGAAGGAAACCAACATATAACATGAGAAGGGGAGAAGGAAACCAACATATAACATGAGAAGGGGAGAAGGAAACCAACATATAACATGAGAAGGGGAGAAGAAAACCAACATATAACATGAGAAGGGGAGAAGGAAACCAACATATAACATGAGAAGGGGAGAAGGAACCAACATATAACATGAGAAGGGGAGAAGAAAACCAACATATAACATGAGAAGGGGAGAAGGAAACCAACATATAACATGAGAAGGGGAGAAGGAAACCAACATATAACATGAGAAGGGGAGAAGGAAACCAACATATAACATGAGAAGGGGAGAAGAAAACCAACATATAACATGAGAAGGGGAGAAGGAAACCAACATATAACATGAGAAGGGGAGAAGGAACCAACATATAACATGAGAAGGGGAGAAGGAAACCAACATATAACATGAGAAGGGGAGAAGGAAACCAACATACAACATGAGAAGGGGAGAAGTAAACCAACATATAACATGAGAAGGGGAGAAGGAAACCAACATATAACATGAGAAGGGGAGAAGGAAACCAACATATAACATGAGAAGGGGAGAAGGAAACCAACATATAACATGAGAAGGGGAGAAGGAAACCAACATATAACATGAGAAGGGGAGAAGGAAACCAACATATAACATGAGAAGGGGAGAAGGAAACCAACATATAACATGAAAAGGGGAGAAGGAAACCAACATATAACATGAGAAGGGGAGAAGGAACCAACATATAACATGAGAAGGGGAGAAGGAAACCAACATATAACATGAGAAGGGGAGAAGGAAACCAACATATAACATGAGAAGGGGAGAAGGAAACCAACATATAACATGAGAAGGGGAGAAGGAAACCAACATATAACATGAGAAGGGGAGAAGAAAACCAACATATAACATGAGAAGGGGAGAAGGAAACCAACATATAACATGAGAAGGGGAGAAGGAAACCAACATATAACATGAGAAGGGGAGAAGGAAACCAACATATAACATGAGAAGGGGAGAAGGAACCAACATATAACATGAGAAGGGGAGAAGGAAACCAACATATAACATGAGAAGGGGAGAAGGAAACCAACATACAACATGAGAAGGGGAGAAGTAAACCAACATATAACATGAGAAGGGGAGAAGGAAACCAACATATAACATGAGAAGGGGAGAAGGAAACCAACATACAACATGAGAAGGGGAGAAGGAAACCAACATATAACATGAGAAGGGGAGAAGGAAACCAACATATAACATGAGAAGGGGAGAAGAAAACCAACATATAACATGAGAAGGGGAGAAGGAAACCAACATATAACATGAGAAGGGGAGAAGGAACCAACATATAACATGAGAAGGGGAGAAGTAAACCAACATATAACATGAGAAGGGGAGAAGGAAACCAACATATAACAGGAGAAGGGGAGAAGGAAACCAACATATAACATGAGAAGGGGAGAAGGAAACCAACATATAACATGAGAAGGGGAGAAGGAACCAACATATAACATGAGAAGGGGAGAAGGAAACCAACATATAACATGAGAAGGGGAGAAGGAAACCAACATACAACATGAGAAGGGGAGAAGTAAACCAACATATAACATGAGAAGGGGAGAAGGAAACCAACATATAACATGAGAAGGGGAGAAGGAAACCAACATATAACATGAGAAGGGGAGAAGGAAACCAACATATAACATGAGAAGGGGAGAAGGAAACCAACATACAACATGAGAAGGGGAGAAGGAAACCAACATATAACATGAGAAGGGGAGAAGGAAACCAACATATAACATGAGAAGGGGAGAAGGAAACCAACATATAACATGAGAAGGGGAGAAGGAAACCAACATATAACATGAGAAGGGGAGAAGGAAACCAACATATAACATGAGAAGGGGAGAAGGAAACCAACATATAACATGAGAAGGGGAGAAGGAAACCAACATATAACATGAGAAGGGGAGAAGGAAACCAACATATAACATGAGAAGGGGAGAAGGAAACCAACATATAACATGAGAAGGGGAGAAGGAAACCAACATATAACATGAGAAGGGGAGAAGGAAACCAACATATAACATGAGAAGGGGAGAAGGAAACCAACATATAACATGAAAAGGGGAGAAAGAAACCAACATATAACATGAGAAGGGGAGAAGGAAACCAACATATAACATGAGAAGGGGAGAAGGAAACCAACATATAACATGAGAAGGGGAGAAGGAAACCAACATATAACATGAGAAGGGGAGAAGGAAACCAACATATAACATGAGAAGGGGAGAAGGAAACCAACATATAACATGAGAAGGGGAGAAGGAAACCAACATATAACATGAGAAGGGGAGAAGGAAACCAACATACAACATGAGAAGGGGAGAAGGAAACCAACATATAACATGAGAAGGGGAGAAGGAAACCAACATATAACATGAGAAGGGGAGAAGGAAACTAACATACAACATGAGAAGGGGAGAAGGAAACCAACATACAACATGAGAAGGGGAGAAGGAAACCAACATATAACATGAGAAGGGGAGAAGGAAACCAACATATAACATGAGAAGGGGAGAAGGAAACCAACATACAACATGAGAAGGGGAGAAGGAAACCAACATATAACATGAGAAGGGGAGAAGGAAACCAACATACAACATGAGAAGGGGAGAAGGAAACCAACATATAACATGAGAAGGGGAGAAGGAAACCAACATTTAACATGAGAAGGGGAGAAGGAAACCAACATATAACATGAGAAGGGGAGAAGGAAACCAACATATAACATGAGAAGGGGAGAAGGAAACCAACATATAACATGAGAAGGGGAGAAGGAAACCAACATATAACATGAGAAGGGGAGAAGGAAACCAACATATAACATGAAAAGGGGAGAAGGAAACCAACATATAACATGAGAAGGGGAGAAGGAAACCAACATATAACATGAGAAGGGGAGAAGGAAACCAACATATAACATGAGAAGGGGAGAAGAAAACCAACATATAACATGAGAAGGGGAGAAGGAAACCAACATATAACATGAGAAGGGGAGAAGGAACCAACATATAACATGAGAAGGGGAGAAGAAAACCAACATATAACATGAGAAGGGGAGAAGGAAACCAACATATAACATGAGAAGGGGAGAAGGAAACCAACATATAACATGAGAAGGGGAGAAGGAAACCAACATATAACATGAGAAGGGGAGAAGAAAACCAACATATAACATGAGAAGGGGAGAAGGAAACCAACATATAACATGAGAAGGGGAGAAGGAAACCAACATATAACATGAGAAGGGGAGAAGGAAACCAACATACAACATGAGAAGGGGAGAAGGAACCAACATATAACATGAGAAGGGGAGAAGGAAACCAACATATAACATGAGAAGGGGAGAAGGAAACCAACATACAACATGAGAAGGGGAGAAGTAAACCAACATATAACATGAGAAGGGGAGAAGGAAACCAACATATAACATGAGAAGGGGAGAAGGAAACCAACATATAACATGAGAAGGGGAGAAGGAAACCAACATATAACATGAGAAGGGGAGAAGGAAACCAACATATAACATGAGAAGGGGAGAAGGAAACCAACATATAACATGAGAAGGGGAGAAGGAACCAACATATAACATGAGAAGGGGAGAAGGAAACCAACATATAACATGAGAAGGGGAGAAGGAAACCAACATATAACATGAGAAGGGGAGAAGGAAACCAACATATAACATGAGAAGGGGAGAAGGAAACCAACATATAACATGAGAAGGGGAGAAGGAAACCAACATATAACATGAGAAGGGGAGAAGAAAACCAACATATAACATGAGAAGGGGAGAAGGAAACCAACATATAACATGAGAAGGGGAGAAGGAAACCAACATATAACATGAGAAGGGGAGAAGGAAACCAACATATAACATGAGAAGGGGAGAAGAAACCAACATATAACATGAGAAGGGGAGAAGGAAACCAACATATAACATGAGAAGGGGAGAAGGAACCAACATATAACATGAGAAGGGGAGAAGGAAACCAACATATAACATGAGAAGGGGAGAAGGAAACCAACATACAACATGAGAAGGGGAGAAGTAAACCAACATATAACATGAGAAGGGGAGAAGGAAACCAACATATAACATGAGAAGGGGAGAAGGAAACCAACATATAACATGAGAAGGGGAGAAGGAAACCAACATATAACATGAGAAGGGGAGAAGGAAACCAACATATAATATGAGAAGGGGAGAAGAAAACCAACATATAACATGAGAAGGGGAGAAGGAAACCAACATATAACATGAGAAGGGGAGAAGGAACCAACATATAACATGAGAAGGGGAGAAGTAAACCAACATATAACATGAGAAGGGGAGAAGGAAACCAACATATAACATGAGAAGGGGAGAAGGAAACCAACATATAACATGAGAAGGGGAGAAGGAAACCAACATATAACATGAGAAGGGGAGAAGGAAACCAACATATAACATGAGAAGGGGAGAAGGAAACCAACATATAACATGAGAAGGGGAGAAGGAAACCAACATATAACATGAGAAGGGGAGAAGGAAACCAACATATAACATGAAAAGGGGAGAAGGAAACCAACATATAACATGAGAAGGGGAGAAGGAACCAACATATAACATGAGAAGGGGAGAAGGAAACCAACATATAACATGAGAAGGGGAGAAGGAAACCAACATATAACATGAGAAGGGGAGAAGGAAACCAACATATAACATGAGAAGGGGAGAAGGAACCAACATATAACATGAGAAGGGGAGAAGGAAACCAACATATAACATGAGAAGGGGAGAAGGAAACCAACATATAACATGAGAAGGGGAGAAGGAACCAACATATAACATGAGAAGGGGAGAAGGAACCAACATATAACATGAGAAGGGGAGAAGGAAACCAACATATAACATGAGAAGGGGAGAAGGAAACCAACATATAACATGAGAAGGGGAGAAGGAAACCAACATATAACATGAAAAGGGGAGAAGGAAACCAACATATAACATGAGAAGGGGAGAAGGAACCAACATATAACATGAGAAGGGGAGAAGGAAACCAACATATAACATGAGAAGGGGAGAAGGAAACCAACATATAACATGAGAAGGGGAGAAGGAAACCAACATATAACATGAGAAGGGGAGAAGGAAACCAACATATAACATGAGAAGGGGAGAAGAAAACCAACATATAACATGAGAAGGGGAGAAGGAAACCAACATATAACATGAGAAGGGGAGAAGGAAACCAACATATAACATGAGAAGGGGAGAAGAAAACCAACATATAACATGAGAAGGGGAGAAGGAAACCAACATATAACATGAGAAGGGGAGAAGGAAACCAACATATAACATGAGAAGGGGAGAAGGAACCAACATATAACATGAGAAGGGGAGAAGGAAACCAACATATAACATGAGAAGGGGAGAAGGAAACCAACATACAACATGAGAAGGGGAGAAGTAAACCAACATATAACATGAGAAGGGGAGAAGGAAACCAACATATAACATGAGAAGGGGAGAAGGAAACCAACATATAACATGAGAAGGGGAGAAGGAAACCAACATATAACATGAAAAGGGGAGAAGGAAACCAACATATAACATGAGAAGGGGAGAAGGAAACCAACATATAACATGAGAAGGGGAGAAGGAAACCAACATATAACATGAGAAGGGGAGAAGAAAACCAACATATAACATGAGAAGGGGAGAAGGAAACCAACATATAACATGAGAAGGGGAGAAGGAACCAACATATAACATGAGAAGGGGAGAAGAAAACCAACATATAACATGAGAAGGGGAGAAGGAAACCAACATATAACATGAGAAGGGGAGAAGGAAACCAACATATAACATGAGAAGGGGAGAAGGAACCAACATATAACATGAGAAGGGGAGAAGGAAACCAACATATAACATGAGAAGGGGAGAACATATAACATGAGAAGGGGAGAAGGAAACCAACATATAACATGAGAAGGGGAGAAGGAAACCAACATATAACATGAGAAGGGGAGAAGGAAACCAACATATAACATGAGAAGGGGAGAAGGAAACCAACATATAACATGAGAAGGGGAGAAGGAAACCAACATATAACATGAGAAGGGGAGAAGGAAACCAACATATAACATGAGAAGGGGAGAAGGAAACCAACATATAACATGAAAAGGGGAGAAGGAAACCAACATATAACATGAGAAGGGGAGAAGGAACCAACATATAACATGAGAAGGGGAGAAGGAAACCAACATATAACATGAGAAGGGGAGAAGGAAACCAACATATAACATGAGAAGGGGAGAAGGAAACCAACATATAACATGAGAAGGGGAGAAGGAAACCAACATATAACATGAGAAGGGGAGAAGAAAACCAACATATAACATGAGAAGGGGAGAAGGAAACCAACATATAACATGAGAAGGGGAGAAGGAAACCAACATATAACATGAGAAGGGGAGAAGGAAACCAACATATAACATGAGAAGGGGAGAAGAAAACCAACATATAACATGAGAAGGGGAGAAGGAAACCAACATATAACATGAGAAGGGGAGAAGGAACCAACATATAACATGAGAAGGGGAGAAGGAAACCAACATATAACATGAGAAGGGGAGAAGGAAACCAACATACAACATGAGAAGGGGAGAAGTAAACCAACATATAACATGAGAAGGGGAGAAGGAAACCAACATACAACATGAGAAGGGGAGAAGGAAACCAACATATAACATGAGAAGGGGAGAAGGAAACCAACATATAACATGAGAAGGGGAGAAGGAAACCAACATATAACATGAGAAGGGGAGAAGAAAACCAACATATAACATGAGAAGGGGAGAAGGAAACCAACATATAACATGAGAAGGGGAGAAGGAACCAACATATAACATGAGAAGGGGAGAAGTAAACCAACATATAACATGAGAAGGGGAGAAGGAAACCAACATATAACATGAGAAGGGGAGAAGGAAACCAACATATAACATGAGAAGGGGAGAAGGAAACCAACATATAACATGAGAAGGGGAGAAGGAAACCAACATATAACATGAGAAGGGGAGAAGGAAACCAACATATAACATGAGAAGGGGAGAAGGAAACCAACATATAACATGAGAAGGGGAGAAGGAAACCAACATATAACATGAAAAGGGGAGAAGGAAACCAACATATAACATGAGAAGGGGAGAAGGAACCAACATATAACATGAGAAGGGGAGAAGGAAACCAACATATAACATGAGAAGGGGAGAAGGAAACCAACATATAACATGAGAAGGGGAGAAGGAAACCAACATATAACATGAGAAGGGGAGAAGGAACCAACATATAACATGAGAAGGGGAGAAGGAAACCAACATATAACATGAGAAGGGGAGAAGGAAACCAACATATAACATGAGAAGGGGAGAAGGAACCAACATATAACATGAGAAGGGGAGAAGGAACCAACATATAACATGAGAAGGGGAGAAGGAAACCAACATATAACATGAGAAGGGGAGAAGGAAACCAACATATAACATGAGAAGGGGAGAAGGAAACCAACATATAACATGAAAAGGGGAGAAGGAAACCAACATATAACATGAGAAGGGGAGAAGGAACCAACATATAACATGAGAAGGGGAGAAGGAAACCAACATATAACATGAGAAGGGGAGAAGGAAACCAACATATAACATGAGAAGGGGAGAAGGAAACCAACATATAACATGAGAAGGGGAGAAGGAAACCAACATATAACATGAGAAGGGGAGAAGGAAACCAACATATAACATGAGAAGGGGAGAAGAAAACCAACATATAACATGAGAAGGGGAGAAGGAAACCAACATATAACATGAGAAGGGGAGAAGGAAACCAACATATAACATGAGAAGGGGAGAAGGAAACCAACATATAACATGAGAAGGGGAGAAGAAAACCAACATATAACATGAGAAGGGGAGAAGGAAACCAACATATAACATGAGAAGGGGAGAAGGAACCAACATATAACATGAGAAGGGGAGAAGGAAACCAACATATAACATGAGAAGGGGAGAAGGAAACCAACATACAACATGAGAAGGGGAGAAGTAAACCAACATATAACATGAGAAGGGGAGAAGGAAACCAACATATAACATGAGAAGGGGAGAAGGAACCAACATATAACATGAGAAGGGGAGAAGGAAACCAACATATAACATGAGAAGGGGAGAAGGAAACCAACATATAACATGAGAAGGGGAGAAGGAAACCAACATATAACATGAGAAGGGGAGAAGGAAACCAACATATAACATGAGAAGGGGAGAAGAAAACCAACATATAACATGAGAAGGGGAGAAGGAAACCAACATATAACATGAGAAGGGGAGAAGGAAACCAACATATAACATGAGAAGGGGAGAAGGAAACCAACATATAACATGAGAAGGGGAGAAGAAAACCAACATATAACATGAGAAGGGGAGAAGGAAACCAACATATAACATGAGAAGGGGAGAAGGAACCAACATATAACATGAGAAGGGGAGAAGGAAACCAACATATAACATGAGAAGGGGAGAAGGAAACCAACATACAACATGAGAAGGGGAGAAGGAAACCAACATATAACATGAGAAGGGGAGAAGGAAACCAACATACAACATGAGAAGGGGAGAAGGAAACCAACATATAACATGAGAAGGGGAGAAGGAAACCAACATATAACATGAGAAGGGGAGAAGGAAACCAACATATAACATGAGAAGGGGAGAAGAAAACCAACATATAACATGAGAAGGGGAGAAGGAAACCAACATATAACATGAGAAGGGGAGAAGGAACCAACATATAACATGAGAAGGGGAGAAGTAAACCAACATATAACATGAGAAGGGGAGAAGGAAACCAACATATAACATGAGAAGGGGAGAAGGAAACCAACATATAACATGAGAAGGGGAGAAGGAAACCAACATATAACATGAGAAGGGGAGAAGGAAACCAACATATAACATGAGAAGGGGAGAAGGAAACCAACATATAACATGAGAAGGGGAGAAGGAAACCAACATATAACATGAGAAGGGGAGAAGGAAACCAACATATAACATGAAAAGGGGAGAAGGAAACCAACATATAACATGAGAAGGGGAGAAGGAACCAACATATAACATGAGAAGGGGAGAAGGAAACCAACATATAACATGAGAAGGGGAGAAGGAAACCAACATATAACATGAGAAGGGGAGAAGGAAACCAACATATAACATGAGAAGGGGAGAAGGAACCAACATATAACATGAGAAGGGGAGAAGGAAACCAACATATAACATGAGAAGGGGAGAAGGAAACCAACATATAACATGAGAAGGGGAGAAGGAACCAACATATAACATGAGAAGGGGAGAAGGAACCAACATATAACATGAGAAGGGGAGAAGGAAACCAACATATAACATGAGAAGGGGAGAAGGAAACCAACATATAACATGAGAAGGGGAGAAGGAAACCAACATATAACATGAAAAGGGGAGAAGGAAACCAACATATAACATGAGAAGGGGAGAAGGAACCAACATATAACATGAGAAGGGGAGAAGGAAACCAACATATAACATGAGAAGGGGAGAAGGAAACCAACATATAACATGAGAAGGGGAGAAGGAAACCAACATATAACATGAGAAGGGGAGAAGGAAACCAACATATAACATGAGAAGGGGAGAAGGAAACCAACATATAACATGAGAAGGGGAGAAGAAAACCAACATATAACATGAGAAGGGGAGAAGGAAACCAACATATAACATGAGAAGGGGAGAAGGAAACCAACATATAACATGAGAAGGGGAGAAGGAAACCAACATATAACATGAGAAGGGGAGAAGAAAACCAACATATAACATGAGAAGGGGAGAAGGAAACCAACATATAACATGAGAAGGGGAGAAGGAACCAACATATAACATGAGAAGGGGAGAAGGAAACCAACATATAACATGAGAAGGGGAGAAGGAAACCAACATACAACATGAGAAGGGGAGAAGTAAACCAACATACAACATGAGAAGGGGAGAAGGAAACCAACATACAACATGAGAAGGGGAGAAGGAAACCAACATACAACATGAGAAGGGGAGAAGGAAACCAACATATAACATGAGAAGGGGAGAAGGAAACCAACATATAACATGAGAAGGGGAGAAGGAAACCAACATATAACATGAAAAGGGGAGAAGGAAACCAACATATAACATGAGAAGGGGAGAAGGAACCAACATATAACATGAGAAGGGGAGAAGGAAACCAACATATAACATGAGAAGGGGAGAAGGAACCAACATATAACATGAGAAGGGGAGAAGGAAACCAACATATAACATGAGAAGGGGAGAAGGAAACCAACATATAACATGAGAAGGGGAGAAGGAAACCAACATATAACATGAGAAGGGAGACGGAACCAACATATAACATGAGAAGGGGAGAAGGAAACCAACATATAACATGAGAAGGGGAGAAGGAAACCAACATATAACATGAGAAGGGGAGAAGGAACCAACATATAACATGAGAAGGGGAGAAGGAACCAACATATAACATGAGAAGGGGAGAAGGAAACCAACATATAACATGAGAAGGGGAGAAGGAAACCAACATATAACATGAGAAGGGGAGAAGGAAACCAACATATAACATGAAAAGGGGAGAAGGAAACCAACATATAACATGAGAAGGGGAGAAGGAACCAACATATAACATGAGAAGGGGAGAAGGAAACCAACATATAACATGAGAAGGGGAGAAGGAAACCAACATATAACATGAGAAGGGGAGAAGGAAACCAACATATAACATGAGAAGGGGAGAAGGAAACCAACATATAACATGAGAAGGGGAGAAGGAAACCAACATATAACATGAGAAGGGGAGAAGGAAACCAACATATAACATGAGAAGGGGAGAAGAAAACCAACATATAACATGAGAAGGGGAGAAGGAAACCAACATATAACATGAGAAGGGGAGAAGGAAACCAACATATAACATGAGAAGGGGAGAAGGAAACCAACATATAACATGAGAAGGGGAGAAGGAAACCAACATATAACATGAGAAGGGGAGAAGGAAACCAACATATAACATGAGAAGGGGAGAAGAAAACCAACATATAACATGAGAAGGGGAGAAGGAAACCAACATATAACATGAGAAGGGGAGAAGGAAACCAACATATAACATGAGAAGGGGAGAAGGAAACCAACATATAACATGAGAAGGGGAGAAGGAACCAACATATAACATGAGAAGGGGAGAAGGAAACCAACATATAACATGAGAAGGGGAGAAGGAACCAACATATAACATGAGAAGGGGAGAAGGAAACCAACATATAACATGAGAAGGGGAGAAGGAACCAACATATAACATGAGAAGGGGAGAAGGAAACCAACATATAACATGAGAAGGGGAGAAGGAAACCAACATATAACATGAGAAGGGGAGAAGGAAACCAACATACTGTATAACATGAGAAGGGGAGAAGGAAACCAACATATAACATGAGAAGGGGAGAAGGAAACCAACATATAACATGAGAAGGGGAGAAGAAAACCAACATATAACATGAGAAGGGGAGAAGGAAACCAACATATAACATGAGAAGGGGAGAAGGAAACCAACATATAACATGAGAAGGGGAGAAGGAAACCAACATATAACATGAGAAGGGGAGAAGGAAACCAACATATAACATGAGAAGGGGAGAAGGAAACCAACATATAACATGAGAAGGGGAGAAGGAACCAACATATAACATGAGAAGGGGAGAAGGAAACCAACATATAACATGAGAAGGGGAGAAGGAACCAACATATAACATGAGAAGGGGAGAAGGAAACCAACATATAACATGAGAAGGGGAGAAGGAACCAACATATAACATGAGAAGGGGAGAAGGAAACCAACATATAACATGAGAAGGGGAGAAGGAAACCAACATATAACATGAGAAGGGGAGAAGGAACCAACATACAACATGAGAAGGGGAGAAGGAAACCAACATATAACATGAGAAGGGGAGAAGGAAACCAACATATAACATGAGAAGGGGAGAAGGAAACCAACATATAACATGAGAAGGGGAGAAGGAAACCAACATATAACATGAGAAGGGGAGAAGGAAACCAACATATAACATGAGAAGGGGAGAAGGAAACCAACATATAACATGAGAAGGGGAGAAGAAAACCAACATATAACATGAGAAGGGGAGAAGGAAACCAACATATAACATGAGAAGGGGAGAAGGAAACCAACATATAACATGAGAAGGGGAGAAGGAAACCAACATATAACATGAGAAGGGGAGAAGGAAACCAACATATAACATGAGAAGGGGAGAAGGAAACCAACATATAACATGAGAAGGGGAGAAGAAAACCAACATATAACATGAGAAGGGGAGAAGGAAACCAACATATAACATGAGAAGGGGAGAAGGAAACCAACATATAACATGAGAAGGGGAGAAGGAAACCAACATATAACATGAGAAGGGGAGAAGGAACCAACATATAACATGAGAAGGGGAGAAGGAAACCAACATATAACATGAGAAGGGGAGAAGGAACCAACATATAACATGAGAAGGGGAGAAGGAAACCAACATATAACATGAGAAGGGGAGAAGGAACCAACATATAACATGAGAAGGGGAGAAGGAAACCAACATATAACATGAGAAGGGGAGAAGGAAACCAACATATAACATGAGAAGGGGAGAAGGAAACCAACATATAACATGAGAAGGGGAGAAGGAAACCAACATATAACATGAGAAGGGGAGAAGAAAACCAACATATAACATGAGAAGGGGAGAAGGAAACCAACATATAACATGAGAAGGGGAGAAGGAAACCAACATATAACATGAGAAGGGGAGAAGGAAACCAACATATAACATGAGAAGGGGAGAAGGAAACCAACATATAACATGAGAAGGGGAGAAGGAAACCAACATATAACATGAGAAGGGGAGAAGGAAACCAACATATAACATGAGAAGGGGAGAAGGAAACCAACATATAACATGAGAAGGGGAGAAGGAACCAACATATAACATGAGAAGGGGAGAAGGAAACCAACATATAACATGAGAAGGGGAGAAGGAACCAACATATAACATGAGAAGGGGAGAAGGAAACCAACATATAACATGAGAAGGGGAGAAGGAACCAACATATAACATGAGAAGGGGAGAAGGAAACCAACATATAACATGAGAAGGGGAGAAGGAAACCAACATATAACATGAGAAGGGGAGAAGGAACCAACATACAACATGAGAAGGGGAGAAGGAAACCAACATATAACATGAGAAGGGAGAAGGAAACCAACATATAACATGAGAAGGGGAGAAGGAAACCAACATATAACATGAGAAGGGGAGAAGGAACCAACAGTGTAATATGTCAATGAAAAAATATATTGGTCTAAAAAAATAGGTCGCACAAAGAAACTAGAAATTCAGGCAGAGTAACGATGAACCAAACAGGGGCCCGATCCCTCAGAGGACAATCCGTTTAAGCTCTGCAACCTCTCCACGGTTACCGGCTCCCTCTTATCCCCCCGCTTGTGCTCCCCTCTGTCCCAACCAATCAGTATTCGCCTGATGAGGAACTCCTCTGTGATATCTACCTGCCCCCCAGCTTCAGAAAAAATGCAATGCCTGCTAGTGTGCACCCCGTCTTCGCCCGTCCGCTAGTGTGCACCCCGCCTTCGCCCGTCCGCTAGTGTGCACCCCGCCTTCGCCCATAACATGCTGTCCGCTAGTGTGCACCCCCCCCTCGCCCGTAACATGCCCGTCCGCTAGCGTGCACCCCCCCTTCGCCCGTAACATGCCGTCCGCTAGCGTGCACCCCCCACTTCGCCCATAACCGGCCCGTCCGCTAGCGTGCACCCCGCCTTTGCCCATGACATGCCCGTCCGCTAGCGTGCACCCCGCCTTTGTCTGTAACATGCCCGTTTGCTAGCGTGCACCCCGCCTTTGCCCATGACATGCCCGTCCGCTAGTGTGCACCCCGCCTTTGTCCGTAACATGCCCGTTTGCTAGCGTGCACCCCGCCTTTGTCCGTAACATGCCCGTCCGCTAGCGTGCACCCCGCCTTTGCCCATGACATGCCCGTCCGCTAGCGTGCACCCCGCCTTTCCCGTGACATGTCCGCCCACTAGCGTGCACCCCGCCTTTGCCCGTGACATGTCCGCCCACTAGCGTGCACCCCGCCTTTCCCGTGACATGTCCGCCCACCAGCGTGCACCCCGCCTTTGCCCGTGACATGCCCGTCCGCTAGCGTGCACCCCGCCTTTCCCGTGACATGTCCGCCCACTAGCGTGCACCCCGCCTTTGCCTGTGACATGTCCGCCCACCAGCGTGCACCCCGCCTTTGCCTGTGACATGTCCGCCCACTAGCGTGCACCCCGCCTTTGCCCGTGACATGCCCGTCTGCTAGCGTGCACCCCGCCTTTGCCCGTGACATGCCCGTCCGCTAGCGTGCACCCCGCCTTTCCCGTGACATGTCCGTCCACTAGCGTGCACCCCGCCTTTGCCTGTGACATGTCCGCCCACTAGCGTGCACCCCGCCTTTGCCTGTGACATGCCCGTCCGCTAGCGTGCACCCCACCTTTCCCGTGACATGTCCGCCCACTAGCGTGCACCCCGCCTTTGCCTGTGACATGTCCGCCCACTAGCGTGCACCCCGCCTTTCCCGTGACATGTCCGTCCACCAGCGTGCACCCCGCCTTTGCCCGTGACATGTCCGCCCACTAGCGTGCACCCCGCCTTTGCCTGTGACATGTCCGCCCACTAGCGTGCACCCCGCTTTTGCCTGTGACATGTCCGCCCACTAGCGTGCACCCCGCCTTTCCCGTGACATGTCCGCCCACCAGCGTGCACCCCGCCTTTCCCGTGACATGTCCGCCCACTAGCGTGCACCCCGCCTTTCCCGTGACATGTCCGCCCACCAGCGTGCACCCCGCCTTTCCCGTGACATGTCCGCCCACTAGCGTGCACCCCGCCTTTGCCTGTGACATGTCCGCCCACTAGCGTGCACCCCGCCTTTCCCGTGACATGTCCGCCCACCAGCGTGCACCCCGCCTTTGCCCGTGACATGTCCGCCCATTAGCGTGCACCCCGCCTTTGCCCGTGACATGTCCGCCCACTAGCGTGCACCCCGCCTTTGCCCGTGACATGTCCGCCCACTAGCGTGCACCCCGCCTTTGCCCGTGACATGTCCGCCCACTAGCATGCACCCCGCCTTTGCCCGTGACATGTCCGCCCACTAGCGTGCACCCCGCCTTTGCCTGTGACATGTCCGCCCACTAGCGTGCACCCCGCCTTTGCCCGTGACATGTCCGCCCACTAGCGTGCACCCCGCCTTTCCCGTGACATGTCCGCCCACCAGCGTGCACCCCGCCTTTCCCGTGACATGTCCGCCCACTAGCGTGCACCCCGCCTTTGCCTGTGACATGTCCGCCCACTAGCGTGCACCCCGCCTTTCCCGTGACATGTCCGCCCACCAGCGTGCACCCCGCCTTTGCCCGTGACATGTCCGCCCACTAGCGTGCACCCCGCCTTTGCCCGTGACATGTCCGCCCACTAGCGTGCACCCCGCCTTTGCCCGTGACATGTCCGCCCACTAGCGTGCACCCCGCCTTTGCCCGTGACATGTCCGCCCACTAGCATGCACCCCGCCTTTGCCCGTGACATGTCCGCCCACTAGCGTGCACCCCGCCTTTGCCTGTGACATGTCCGCCCACTAGCGTGCACCCCGCCTTTGCCCGTGACATGTCCGCCCACTAGCATGCACCCCGCCTTTGCCCGTGACATGCCCCCCTGCTTCTGGGTAAGTAAAACATTGATTAGCCGATGGGCCCTGCTAACGTTACCGCTCCCCTTGGAGGCCTTCCTGAAACGGCGCCATGTGTTGTTGTACGTTTTCCACGTGCGGGGGGCAAGCGATTGCTGCACCAAATCCCTCACTCCCTCTGCCCTAACTGATACAGATAATTGGGGCAGGTCAGACCTCTTTCCTGCGCGCCTGGGGCTGCGCGCCTCAATGCCGGCCAGTTACAGCGAGATAATGCGTCTGCGATTATATTACGCTTCCCTGGGACATGCTTTGCTTTAAAGTTTATATTCCCCAGCATGCACTGCAGGACCAGCCTGCGCAATAACCTTATCACTGGGGGTGACGTTGCCGATTGGCTGTTCACCGCCTCCACCCCCCCCCCCCAAATTGCCTGATCCGAATACTATGTGCTTGTTTGCTAATTCCTTGGCCCATATCTCCCCTGATACTACAATGGGGAACAGCTCCAGGGAAGCCATGTTCTTAGTTAGCCCGTCTCCGCCCAGTCAGCTGGCCGTGGGCCCGCACACCACTCCCGCTAAAGTATGCCCCGAACCCGTGCCCCCCTGACGCATCAGTGAATAACAGCAGGGGGTCGCCGGTCTCGCTGTCCCTGAGCCACGGCCTTCTCCCATTAAATTGCCTGAGGAACCCCCCCCCCCCCCCCGCCCCCCATACCTCCAGGTCTGCCCTAAGCTCCTTGGTGATTTGGATACGGTGTTGGGGCTTCCCTGCCCCCGCAGTGGCCCTTTCCGATCTGCGGTTACATATCCCGCCCCTGGGGATTACTCTGCAGGTGAAGTTTAGCAGACCCCACAGTGACTGCGTTTGTTTCAGGGTCAGCCTCCTGGCCTCCCTTCCTGGCCTCCCTTCCTGGCTTCCCTTCCTGGCCTCCCTTCCTGGCCTCCCTGACCTGGCCTCCCTTCCTGGCCTCCCTTCCTGGCCTCCCTTCCTGGCCTCCCTGACCTGGCCTCCCTTCCTGGCCTCCCTTCTGGCCTCCCTTCCTGGCCTCCCTGACCTGGCCTCCCTTCCTGGCCTCCCTTCCTGGCCTCCCTTCCTGGCCTCCCTGACCTGGCCTCCCTTCCTGGCCTCCCTTCCTGGCCTCCCTGACCTGACCTAGGCTAGTTCTGAGCTTCCTGACCTTGTCTGCGGGTAAGCGAGATTCCCTCGCCCGCGGTTCTATCTTTATCCCGAGGAATGACAGGATTTCTGTCGGGCCCTCGGTTTTCTCCTCTGCTATGGGGACCCCCCAATTCCTTCACAATCCCCCTGGTTCTCTCTAGCAGCCTGTCGCACAGCGGGAAACCCGAGGGACCCACCAGCAGGAAGTCATCCAGATAGTGGCCACTGTGCTAGTCCCGTCTTACTGACTGCGCATCAGCGTAGGAAAGTACTAAAAGCCTCGAAGTAGGGGTCTGAAATAGCGCACCCCATGGGGAGCCATCTAACACTGTAATACGCCCCTCAAATTTACACCCCGTGAATCTGAAGCTGCTGGGGGCCAAAGGTAACAGCCGGAAGGCTGATTCTATGTCAGTTTTAGTCAGTAGCGCCCCCTTCCCGTAGGTCTTACTTATCCCTATGGCGGTGTCGAATGATTGGTATTGTACCCGGCGTAGCTCCGGGTCTGTGGCATCATTCACAGACCCCCCCGCCCCCCCTTAGATATGACCGGTGTGGTATTAGCCTGAATTTGCCCGGGTCCTTTTTTGGCACTACACCCAGTGGGGAAATAATTAACTGGGCGAGAGGAGGGTGTGCAAATGGGCCCGCCATACGCCCCAATTTTATCTCCTTCTCTATTTTGTCTTTAAGTATGTGTGTGTGTGTTTGCGTGCGTGCTTGCGTGTGTTTGCGTGTGTGTGCACGTGCTTACGTGTTTGCGTGTGCGCATTGTAGCCGATTTCTCATATTTCGTCTCACTTGCCTCGCTTGTACTCCCCCCCCCCACTGGTTTGTGAAACCCCCCCCCCTTAAACCCCTCCTCCAGGAACCTTGCCTTCTCCCGGTCGGGGTATCCCTTAACCAACGGCTCAAGCCGCTAAGGCTGACCGTTGATGTGGCCCTTGTTAGGGGCATACCCTCTCTCCTCGTTGGGGTTGCCCGGGGCTTTGAAGCACTTCTTGATGGGGTGGTTACCCCCACACTGGCTACACACGTCTAAACATGGAACCCGCCCCCAGCGTGTCGTGTTCAGCGTTAAACGCCCCAAATTCCCCTTTCCTGCCCCTGCTCGTTGAATCCCTCCCGGGCCGCACCCCTGGCCCCCCGGGAAAGGGCACGTTGCCCCCCTGCTTCCCCCGTTCCACTAGCTTCATCCACAATTCCATGTCCATCTTCCCCAAACTCAACCGTGTCCCCCTGCCACCTCTGCCTGAACTGCTCGTCGTAATCCCGCCACGCTGACCCCCCCGTGTTCAGCATGTATGTTCTGTATCACACTCATGTATCTCATCACATTATGCAATTGTTTTGGATGTTTTGAAAAGAAACATCCCCGAAAACAGCGAAGCCCAGACACCAGTTCCCATTACTCCTCAGAACCTGCACTTTCTCGCCCGCCTCCCGCGCGCGCTTCCTCTCTGCTCGCCCCGTTACAGACAGCCTAAACATATCCACATACTTCCTTTTCCCCATATCTCTCTGTGTTCTCCTGCGCAGCTGTGTGTACAGGGGGCGAGTCTCGACCGCGAACGAATCCTCTGCGCTGCGGGAGGCAATTACCTCCTTGTCCTTGCGCGTTTTGTGTTTTTTCGCCTTCACCTTCCTACTTCGCTTTGCAGACTTGCTCAGCGCTTCTACCTCTTTGGGTCTCGCTGCTGTCTGCGCCGCTGCTGGCGTCTGACTCCGTGCTCGCTGTAGCGCTCTCACTATCGTCACTGTCTGACCCTTGGGACTCACAGTCCGACCCTGTCCTAACCGCCCCCCCATCACTAACATCATCGTCCCTTTCCACCCCCGCATTATCTTGCACACCTGATCCTGCGGCTTGCACACCTGATCCTGCGGCTTGCACACCTGATCCTGCGGCTTGCACACCTGATCCTGCGGCTTGCACACCTGATCCTGCGGCTCGCACACCTGATCCTGCGGCTCGCACACCTGATCCTGCGGCTCGCACACCTGATCCTGCGGCTCGCACACCTGATCCTGCGGCTCGCACACCTGATCCTGCGGCTCGCACACCTGATCCTGCGGCTCGCACACCTGATCCTGCGGCTCGCACACCTGATCCTGCGGCTCGCACACCTGATCCTGCGGCTCGCACACCTGATCCTGCGGCTCGCACACCTGGTCCTGCGGCTCGCACACCTGATCCTACGGCTCGCTCACCTGATCCTGCGGCTTGCACACCTGATCCTGTGGCTTGCACACCTGATCCTGCGGCTTGCACACCTGGACGACCGGTCCTGACTCATTTGCTCGCCGCACGGCTCTTGCTGCTGCTCCCCGGATCGGTGATGCTTCCCGGCACCCCTGGTACCGGCATATCTGTCAGGGGGCCGCCCAGGACAATGGGGGTGACCGGGTGACACTCCGTGGCCAGTGGCAGTGTGGCTGCCGGCGGTGGATCCAGGGCTAGCCTCCTCCCCCCCACCAGGTTGCTCCGCACTCAGATACACTGCTCTGCACACACAGATTGCTCCGCACTCAGATACACTGCTCTGCGCACACACACCGATTGCTCCGCACCCACACTACTCTGCACACAGATTGCTCCGCACTTACACTGCTCTGCACACAGATTGCTCCGCCCTCAGATACACGCTCCTGTGAGAAGCGACTTTGAGCAGCGGTAAGGTGAAGGAATAGGAGACAATGCTCACAGGAAACGTCCATGCAATGCAAACAATGAAGTAATTCCAAAAAACACACAGCTTTGTATTTGTAAGTCCTTATCACTAGTAACCCTTAAAGCCACTCTTTGTGGACTCCCACTAACCTCTGTATAAGGTGTATTTTGTATGGGTGTCACAGGCCATGGGTAAAGTGCAAATAGGAAACAGGAAACTCACAAGTCTCTTGAGATCCAGGTGCTGTAGGGCGTGCTCCTACCGGGTTGGTATACAATGCAGAAGTTTCTTGGGTGGCGGTGCAGCTGCCTTTGACAAAGGCCCTTTGCGGCTGAAACGCGTCAGAGTTTGTCTGTTGCTGTTTTTTATGTCCCATTAAAACGTTTTGTACCCAGTATATTGCAAGTTTGGTCCCACGAATTTTTTCAAAGGCAGCTGCACCGCCAAGAAACGTCTGCATTGATCAGCGGTAAGAAGTATTTACACACGGAGTGGGACCGACTGGGGAGAGGGGTCTCTGTGGGAACGTTCTCATCAGGCTCCGCTTCAGCGGCTCAGTTATGGGGTCGCTGCTCTGACGACCATAAGGCCGCGCTTATAGTGCCGGCAACGCCAGGCTGCGCTTATAGTGCCGGCAACGCCAGGCCGCGCTTATAGTGCCGGCAACGCCAGGCCGCGCTTATAGTGCCGGCAACGCCAGGCCGCGCTTATAGTGCCGGCAACGCCAGGCCGCGCTTATAGTGCCGGCAACGCCAGGCCGCGCTTATAGTGCCGGCGACACCAGGCCGCGCTTATAGTGCCGGCGACGCCAGGCCGCGCTTATAGTGCCGGCGACGCCAGGCCGCGCTTATAGTGCCGGCGACGTCAGGCCGCGCTTATATTGCCGGCGACGCCAGGCCGCGCTTATAGTGCCGGCGACGTCAGGCCGCGCTTATATTGCCGGCGACGCCAGGCCGCGCTTATATTGCCGGCGACGTCAGGCCGCGCTTATATTGCCGGCGACGCCAGGCCGCGCTTATAGTGCCGGCAACGCCCAGGCCGCACTTATATTGCCGGCGACGCCAGGCCGCGCTTATAGTGCCGGCAACGCCCAGGCCGCACTTATATTGCCGGCGACGCCAGGCCGCGCTTATAGTGCCGGCAACGCTGCCGTCGCTGGAAAAATCTAATTGAAGTGACTTCCTGCGATGGCGACCAAGCTGTCGCGTGCGCTTATAGTAGGAGCGACGCAACAATACATTTGTTTTGATGCGACGTCGCGTTGCTGTCACTGAGCGCGGCCTGAAAGGCGCAGTTCAACTTCAGTCCATCAAAAAGGAACAATTCGTGTAATTCAATCCTAAAAAAGATGAAAACCTCTTAAAGTGACAGTCTTCTATTTTGTGAAACATTCCCCTGCGTCACTTCTCGTCGTTCCCCCGCGTCACTTCTCGTCGTTCCCCCGAGTCACTTCTCGTCGTTCCCCCGCGTCACTTCTCGTCGTTCCCCCGCGTCACTTCTCGTCGTTCCCCCGAGTCACTTCTCGTCGTTCCCCCGCGTCACTTCTCGTCGTTCCCCCGAGTCACTTCTCGTCGTTCCCCCGAGTCACTTCTCGTCGTTCCCCCGCGTCACTTCTCGTCGTTCCCCCGCGTCACTTCTCGTCGTTCCCCCGAGTCACTTCTCGTCGTTCCCCCGCGTCACTTCTCGTCGTTCCCCCGAGTCACTTCTCGTCGTTCCCCCGAGTCACTTCTCGTCGTTCCCCCGCGTCACTTCTCGTCGTTCCCCCGAGTCACTTCTCGTCGTTCCCCCGCGTCACTTCTCGTCGTTCCCCCGCGTCACTTCTCGTCGTTCCCCCGAGTCACTTCTCGTCGTTCCCCCGAGTCACTTCTCGTCGTTCCCCCGAGTCACTTCTCGTCGTTCCCCCGCGTCACTTCTCGTCGTTCCCCCGCGTCACTTCTCGTCGTTCCCCCGAGTCACTTCTCGTCGTTCCCCCGCGTCACTTCTCGTCGTTCCCCCGCGTCACTTCTCGTCGTTCCCCCGAGTCACTTCTCGTCGTTCCCCCGCGTCACTTCTCGTCGTTCCCCCGCGTCACTTCTCGTCGTTCCCCCGAGTCACTTCTCGTCGTTCCCCCGCGTCACTTCTCGTCGTTCCCCCGAGTCACTTCTCGTCGTTCCCCCGCGTCACTTCTCGTCGTTCCCCCGAGTCACTTCTCGTCGTTCCCCCGAGTCACTTCTCGTCGTTCCCCCGAGTCACTTCTCGTCGTTCCCCCGCGTCACTTCTCGTCGTTCCCCCGCGTCACTTCTCGTCGTTCCCCCGAGTCACTTCTCGTCGTTCCCCCGAGTCACTTCTCGTCGTTCCCCCGAGTCACTTCTCGTCGTTCCCCCGAGTCACTTCTCGTCGTTCCCCCGAGTCACTTCTCGTCGTTCCCCCGCGTCACTTCTCGTCGTTCCCCCGCGTCACTTCTCGTCGTTCCCCCGAGTCACTTCTCGTCGTTCCCCCGAGTTACTTCTCGTCGTTCCCCCGAGTCACTTCTCGTCGTTCCCCCGAGTCACTTCTCGTCGTTCCCCCGAGTCACTTCTCGTCGTTCCCCCGAGTCACTTCTCGTCGTTCCCCCGAGTCACTTCTCGTCGTTCCCCCGAGTCACTTCTCGTCGTTCCCCCGCGTCACTTCTCGTCGTTCCCCCGAGTCACTTCTCGTCGTTCCCCCGAGTCACTTCTCGTCGTTCCCCCGAGTCACTTCTCGTCGTTCCCCCGCGTCACTTCTCGTCGTTCCCCCGAGTCACTTCTCGTCGTTCCCCCGAGTCACTTCTCGTCGTTCCCCCGCGTCACTTCTCGTCGTTCCCCCGAGTCACTTCTCGTCGTTCCCCCGCGTCACTTCTCGTCGTTCCCCCGCGTCACTTCTCGGCGTTCCCCCGAGTCACTTCTCGTCGTTCCCCCGAGTCACTTCTCGTCGTTCCCCCGAGTCACTTCTCGTCGTTCCCCCGAGTCACTTCTCGTCGTTCCCCCGCGTCACTTCTCGTCGTTCCCCCGAGTCACTTCTCGTCGTTCCCCCGCGTCACTTCTCGTCGTTCCCCCGCGTCACTTCTCGTCGTTCCCCCGAGTCACTTCTCGTCGTTCCCCCGAGTCACTTCTCGTCGTTCCCCCGAGTCACTTCTCGTCGTTCCCCCGCGTCACTTCTCGTCGTTCCCCCGAGTCACTTCTCGTCGTTCCCCCGAGTCACTTCTCGTCGTTCCCCCGAGTCACTTCTCGTCGTTCCCCCGAGTCACTTCTCGTCGTTCCCCCGAGTCACTTCTCGTCGTTCCCCCGCGTCACTTCTTGTTGGAAACGCTGTTTATCTGTCTGACTAATCATGGTACCAAAAGTTGTAAACAAAGAGACAAAACGAAGCCAACAAGTCTGATCACAAAATAATAATAATATCTCCAAATGATAACTTGCCAAACTGCGTTCAAACCCTTCGAAACATTTAGCGAGGAAATGTTACAAGTTTAAAAAATATTTGTAAATATAACGACTTGTCTTTGTTTTATTGACTTGTTTATATAAAACAGACGGTGTAACATGCAGTTATCTAAAACGCAACATCGAAAAGCTTGAACTTGAACTTATAATTACGTCACATCCATTATTCCTACATACAATGTTAGGATATTAACAGCTGGGACATCATCATTCGCAATTTATAAAAACAACATGTTTTGTAGCGATAGCAGATTGAAAAAACAGCCATTTCCGTCTTGTGTGGGTTCTAAGAAAGGGTTCCCATGTTCCAGTC
This sequence comes from Ascaphus truei, assembly GCF_040206685.1. Lineage (NCBI taxonomy): Eukaryota > Metazoa > Chordata > Amphibia > Anura > Ascaphidae > Ascaphus > Ascaphus truei. Next base: position 53,399,758 of record NC_134498.1, read on the forward strand.
TTTCCCTGGTTCTCTTTGTTTCACCCATGGGTGCCACTTGCCGTGCTCTGTTACTCCGTCAGTTCATTGGAACTTCCAATACAAGGACGGGGGGTTCAGTGCGGCCGCACATACTGAAACGTCTTGGCTGAGTTTTATGGCACTGCCAGCCGTTCCCCTTTGTGCCAGGTTGGCCGGTCCCTTTAAAGTAGCATTCCTGGCTGTTTTTTGGGGGCTTGAAACCTGGGGGACCCCACAGCAAAACCAGGCTTCTTTTAACTCCAGTATTTAAACTCTCTCCAGGGGAAACAAAATGGTGACTAAATCTCCGGCCAATAGAGCGTTACGTTACAGTTTGCAGCTTCCTGTTGGACGGCCATATTAATCCCAGCAGGAAACGCTGGGCACAGGGGGTCCCCGAGCTCAAAAAAATGCCGTGTAGCTGTGGGGGCCTGTGTCACGTGAGTAAAGACACTGACTGGCACTGAGTGTGAGGCAGGGGAGCCTGGGAGAAGGAGCGGCTCAGTGAGTACAGACACTGACTGGCACTGAGTGTGAGGCAGGGGAGCCTGGGAGAAGGAGCGGCTCAGTGAGTAAAGACACTGACTGGCACTGAGTGTGAAGCAGGGGAACCTGGGAGAAGGAGCAGCTCAGTGAGTAAAGACACTGACTGGCACTGAGTGTGAAGCAGGGGAACCTGGGAGAAGGAGCGGCTCAGTGAGTAAAGACACTGACTGGCACTGAGTGTGAAGCAGGGGAGCCTGGGAGAAGGAGCGGCTCAGTGAGTAAAGACACTGACTGGCACTGAGTGTGAAGCAGGGGAACCTGGGAGAAGGAGCGGCTCAGTGAGTAAAGACACTGACTGGCACTGAGTGTGAAGCAGGGGAACCTGGGAGAAGGAGCGGCTCAGTGAGTACAGACACTGACTGGCACTGAGTGTGAAGCAGGGGAACCTGGGAGAAGGAGCGGCTCAGTGAGTAAAGACACTGACTGGCACTGAGTGTGAGGCAGGGGAACCTGGGAGAAGGAGCGGCTCAGTGAGTAAAGACACTGACTGGCACTGAGTGTGAGGCAGGGGAACCTGGGAGAAGGAGCGGCTCAGTGAGTAAATACACTGACTGGCACTGAGTGTGAAGCAGGGGAACCTGGGAGAAGGAGCGGCTCAGTGAGTAAAGACACTGACTGGCACTGAGTGTGAAGCAGGGGAACCTGGGAGAAGGAGCGGCTCAGTGAGTAAATACACTGACTGGCACTGAGTGTGAAGCAGGGGAACCTGGGAGAAGGAGCGGCTCAGTGAGTAAAGACACTGACTGGCACTGAGTGTGAGGCAGGGGAACCTGGGAGAAGGAGTGGCTCAGTGAGTACAGACACTGACTGGCACTGAGTGTGAGGCAGGGGAACCTGGGAGAGGGAGCAACTCAGTGAGTAAAGACACTGGCTGGCACTGAGTGTGAGGCAGGGGAGCCTGGGAGAAGGAACGGCTCAGTGAGTAAAGACACTGACTGGCACTGAGTGTGAGGCAGGGGAACCTGGGAGAAGGAGCGGCTCAGTGAGTAAAGACACTGACTGGCACTGAGTGTGAAGCAGGGGAACCTGGGAGAAGGAGCGGCTCAGTGAGTAAAGACACTGACTGGCACTGAGTGTGAAGCAGGGGAACCTGGGAGAAGGAGCGGCTCAGTGAGTAAAGACACTGACTGGCACTGAGTGTGAAGCAGGGGAACCTGGGAGAAGGAGCGGCTCAGTGAGTACAGACACTGACTGGCACTGAGTGTGAAGCAGGGTAACCTGGGAGAAGGAGCAACTCAGTGAGTAAAGACACTGGCTGGCACTGAGTGTGAGGCAGGGGAGCCTGGGAGAAGGAACGGCTCAGTGAGTAAAGACACTGACTGGCACTGAGTGTGAGGCAGGGGAACCTGGGAGAAGGAGCGGCTCAGTGAGTAAAGACACTGACTGGCACTGAGTGTGAAGCAGGGGAACCTGGGAGAAGGAGCGGCTCAGTGAGTAAAGACACTGACTGGCACTGAGTGTGAAGCAGGGGAACCTGGGAGAAGGAGCGGCTCAGTGAGTACAGACACTGACTGGCACTGAGTGTGAAGCAGGGGAACCTGGGAGAGGGAGCGGCTCAGTGAGTAAAGACACTGACTGGCACTGAGTGTGAGGCAGGGGAACCTGGGAGAAGGAGCGGCTCAGTGAGTAAAGACACTGACTGGCACTGAGTGTGAAGCAGGGGAACCTGGGAGAAGGAGCGGCTCAGTGAGTAAAGACGCTAACTGGCACTGAGTGTGAAGTAGGGGAACCTGGGAGAAGGAGCAGCTCAGTGAGTAAAGACACTGACTGGCACTGAGTGTGAAGCAGGGGAGCCTGGGAGAAGGAGCAGATCAGTGAGTAAAGACACTGACTGGCAATGAGTGGCACTGAGTGTGAAGCAGGGGAGCCTGGGAGAAGCAGCGGCTCAGTGAGTACAGACACTGACTGGCACTGAGTGTGAAGCAGGGGAACCCGGGAGAAGCAGCGGCTCAGTGAGTACAGACACTGACTGGCACTGAGTGTGAAGCAGGGGAACCTGGGATGAGGAGCGGCTCAGTGAGTAAAGACACTGACTGGCACTGAGTGTGAAGCAGGGGAACCTGGGAGAAGGAGCGGCTCAGTGAGTAAAGACACTGACTGGCACTGAGTGTGAAGCAGGGGAACCTGGGAGAGGGAGCGGCTCAGTGAGTAAAGACACTGACTGGCACTGAGTGTGAAGCAGGGGAACCTGGGAGAAGGAGCGGCTCAGTGAGTAAAGACACTGACTGGCACTGAGTGTGAAGCAGGGGAACCTGGGAGAAGGAGCGGCTCAGTGAGTAAAGACGTTGACTGGCACTGAGTGTGAAGTAGGGGAACCTGGGAGAAGGAGCGGCTCAGTGAGTAAAGACACTGACTGGCACTGAGTGTGAAGCAGGGGAGCCTGGGAGAAGGAGCAGCTCAGTGAGTAAAGACACTGACTGGCACTGAGTGGCACTGAGTGTGAAGCAGGGGAGCCTGGGAGAAGCAGCGGCTCAGTGAGTACAGACACTGACTGGCACTGAGTGTGAAGCAGGGGAACCCGGGAGAAGCAGCGGCTCAGTGAGTACAGACACTGACTGGCACTGAGTGTGAAGCAGGGGAACCTGGGAGAAGGAGCGGCTCAGTGAGTACAGAAACTGACTGGCACTGAGTGTGAGGCAGGGGAACCTGGGAGAAGGAGCGGCTCAGTGAGTAAAGACGCTGACTGGCACTGAGTGTGAAGTAGGGGAACCTGGGAGAAGGAGCGGCTCAGTGAGTAAAGACACTGACTGGCACTGAGTGTGAAGCAGGGGAGCCTGGGAGAAGGAGCAGATCAGTGAGTAAAGACACTGACTGGCAATGAGTGGCACTGAGTGTGAAGCAGGGGAGCCTGGGAGAAGCAGCGGCTCAGTTAGTACAGACACTGACTGGCACTGAGTGTGAAGCAGGGGAACCCGGGAGAAGCAGCGGCTCAGTGAGTACAGACACTGACTGGCACTGAGTGTGAAGCAGGGGAACCTGGGAGAAGGAGCGGCTCAGTGAGTAAAGACACTGACTGGCACTGAGTGTGAAGCAGGGGAACCTGGGAGAAGGAGCGGCTCAGTGAGTAAAGACACTGACTGGCACTGAGTGTGAAGCAGGGGAACCTGGGAGAGGGAGCGGCTCAGTGAGTAAAGACACTGACTGGCACTGAGTGTGAAGCAGGGGAACCTGGGAGAAGGAGCGGCTCAGTGAGTAAAGACGTTGACTGGCACTGAGTGTGAAGTAGGGGAACCTGGGAGAAGGAGCGGCTCAGTGAGTAAAGACACTGACTGGCACTGAGTGTGAAGCAGGGGAGCCTGGGAGAAGGAGCAGCTCAGTGAGTAAAGACACTGACTGGCACTGAGTGGCACTGAGTGTGAAGCAGGGGAGCCTGGGAGAAGCAGCGGCTCAGTGAGTACAGACACTGACTGGCACTGAGTGTGAAGCAGGGGAACCCGGGAGAAGCAGCGGCTCAGTGAGTACAGACACTGACTGGCACTGAGTGTGAAGCAGGGGAACCTGGGAGAAGGAGCGGCTCAGTGAGTACAGACACTGACTGGCACTGAGTGTGAAGCAGGGGAACCTGGGAGAAGGAGCGGCTCAGTGAGTAAAGACACTGACTGGCACTGAGTGTGAAGCAGGGGAACCTGGGAGAGGGAGCGGCTCAGTGAGTAAAGACACTGACTGGCACTGAGTGTGAAGCAGGGGAACCTGGGAGAAGGAGCGGCTCAGTGAGTACAGACACTGACTGGCACTGAGTGTGAAGCAGGGGAACCTGGGAGAAGGAGCGGCTCAGTGAGTAAAGACACTGACTGGCACTGAGTGTGAAGCAGGGGAACCTGGGAGAAGGAGCGGCTCAGTGAGTACAGACACTGACAGCACTGAGTGTGAAGCAGGGGAACCTGGGAGAAGGAGTGGCTCAGTGAGTACAGACACTGACTGGCACTGAGTGTGAAGCAGGGGAACCTGGGAGAAGGAGCGGCTCAGTGAGTACAGACACTGACTGGCACTGAGTGTGAAGCAGGGGAACCTGGGAGCAGGAGCGGCTCAGTGAGTAAAGACACTGACTGGCACTGAGTGTGAAGCAGGGGAGCATGGGAGAAGGAGCGGCTCAGTGAGTAAAGACACTGACTGGCACTGAGTGTGAGGCAGGGGAACCTGGGAGAAGGAGCGGCTCAGTGAGTAAAGACACTGACTGGCACTGAGTGTGAAGCAGGGGAGCCTGGGAGAAGGAGCGGCTCAGTGAGTAAAGACGCTGACTGGCACTGAGTGTGGAGCAGGGGAACCTGGGAGAAGGAGCGGCTCAGTGAGTAAAGACGCTGACTGGCACTGAGTGTGGAGCAGGGGAACCTGGGAGAAGGAGCGGCTCAGTGAGTAAAGACACTGACTGGCACTGAGTGTGGAGCAGGGGAACCTGGGAGAAGGAGCGGCTCAGTGAGTAAAGACACTGACTGGCACTGAGTGTGAAGCAGGGGAGCCTGGGAGAAGGAGCGGCTCAGTGAGTAAAGACACTGACTGGCACTGAGTGTGAAGCAGGGGAACCTGGGAGAAGGAGCGGCTCAGTGAGTAAAGACGTTGACTGGCACTGAGTGTGAAGTAGGGGAACCTGGGAGAAGGAGCGGCTCAGTGAGTAAAGACACTGACTGGCACTGAGTGTGAAGCAGGGGAGCCTGGGAGAAGGAGCAGCTCAGTGAGTAAAGACACTGACTGGCACTGAGTGGCACTGAGTGTGAAGCAGGGGAGCCTGGGAGAAGCAGCGGCTCAGTGAGTACAGACACTGACTGGCACTGAGTGTGAAGCAGGGGAACCCGGGAGAAGCAGCGGCTCAGTGAGTACAGACACTGACTGGCACTGAGTGTGAAGCAGGGGAACCTGGGAGAAGGAGCGGCTCAGTGAGTACAGAAACTGACTGGCACTGAGTGTGAGGCAGGGGAACCTGGGAGAAGGAGCGGCTCAGTGAGTAAAGACGCTGACTGGCACTGAGTGTGAAGTAGGGGAACCTGGGAGAAGGAGCGGCTCAGTGAGTAAAGACACTGACTGGCACTGAGTGTGAAGCAGGGGAGCCTGGGAGAAGGAGCAGATCAGTGAGTAAAGACACTGACTGGCAATGAGTGGCACTGAGTGTGAAGCGTGGGGAGCCTGGGAGAAGCAGCGGCTCAGTTAGTACAGACACTGACTGGCACTGAGTGTGAAGCAGGGGAACCCGGGAGAAGCAGCGGCTCAGTGAGTACAGACACTGACTGGCACTGAGTGTGAAGCAGGGGAACCTGGGAGAAGGAGCGGCTCAGTGAGTAAAGACACTGACTGGCACTGAGTGTGAAGCAGGGGAACCTGGGAGAAGGAGCGGCTCAGTGAGTAAAGACACTGACTGGCACTGAGTGTGAAGCAGGGGAACCTGGGAGAGGGAGCGGCTCAGTGAGTAAAGACACTGACTGGCACTGAGTGTGAAGCAGGGGAACCTGGGAGAAGGAGCGGCTCAGTGAGTAAAGACGTTGACTGGCACTGAGTGTGAAGTAGGGGAACCTGGGAGAAGGAGCGGCTCAGTGAGTAAAGACACTGACTGGCACTGAGTGTGAAGCAGGGGAGCCTGGGAGAAGGAGCAGCTCAGTGAGTAAAGACACTGACTGGCACTGAGTGGCACTGAGTGTGAAGCAGGGGAGCCTGGGAGAAGCAGCGGCTCAGTGAGTACAGACACTGACTGGCACTGAGTGTGAAGCAGGGGAACCCGGGAGAAGCAGCGGCTCAGTGAGTACAGACACTGACTGGCACTGAGTGTGAAGCAGGGGAACCCGGGAGAAGGAGCGGCTCAGTGAGTACAGACACTGACTGGCACTGAGTGTGAAGCAGGGGAACCTGGGAGAAGGAGCGGCTCAGTGAGTAAAGACACTGACTGGCACTGAGTGTGAAGCAGGGGAACCTGGGAGAGGGAGCGGCTCAGTGAGTAAAGACACTGACTGGCACTGAGTGTGAAGCAGGGGAACCTGGGAGAAGGAGCGGCTCAGTGAGTACAGACACTGACTGGCACTGAGTGTGAAGCAGGGGAACCTGGGAGAAGGAGCGGCTCAGTGAGTAAAGACACTGACTGGCACTGAGTGTGAAGCAGGGGAACCTGGGAGAAGGAGCGGCTCAGTGAGTACAGACACTGACTGGCACTGAGTGTGAAGCAGGGGAACCTGGGAGCAGGAGCGGCTCAGTGAGTAAAGACACTGACTGGCACTGAGTGTGAAGCAGGGGAGCATGGGAGAAGGAGCGGCTCAGTGAGTACAGACACTGACTGGCACTGAGTGTGAGGCAGGGGAACCTGGGAGAAGGAGCGGCTCAGTGAGTAAAGACACTGACTGGCACTGAGTGTGAGCAGGGGAACCTGGGAGAAGGAGCGGCTCAGTGAGTAAAGACACTGACTGGCACTGAGTGTGAAGCAGGGGAACCTGGGAGAAGGATCGGCTCAGTGAGTAAAGACACTGACTGGCACTGAGTGTGAGCAGGGGAACCTGGGAGAAGGAGCGGCTCAGTGAGTAAAGACACTGACTGGCACTGAGTGTGAAGCAGGGGAACCTGGGAGAAGGAGCGGCTCAGTGAGTAAAGACACTGACTGGCACTGAGTGTGAAGCAGGGGAACCTGGGAGAAGGAGCGGCTCAGTGAGTACAGACACTGACTGGCACTGAGTGTGAAGCAGGGGAACCTGGGAGAAGGAGCGGCTCAGTGAGTACAGACACTGACTGGCACTGAGTGTGAAGCAGGGGAACCTGGGAGAAGGAGCGGCTCAGTGAGTACAGATACTGACTGGCACTGAGTGTGAAGCAGGGGAATCTGGGAGAAGGAGCGGCTCAGTGAGTAAAGACGCTGACTGGCACTGAGTGTGAAGCAGGGGAGCCTGGGAGAAGGAGCGGCTCAGTGAGTAAAGACGCTGACAGGCACTGAGTGTGAAGCAGGGGAACCTGGGAGAAGGAGCGGCTCAGTGAGTAAAGACACTGACTGGCACTGAGTGTGAGGCAGGGGAACCTGGGAGAAGGAGCGGCTCAGTGAGTACAGACACTGACTGGCACTGAGTGTGAAGCAGGGGAGCCTGGGAGAAGGAGCGGCTCAGTGAGTAAAGACACTGACTGGCACTGAGTGTGAAGCAGGGGAACCTGGGAGAAGGAGCGGCTCAGTGAGTACAGACACTGACTGGCACTGAGTGTGAAGCAGGGGAACCTGGGAGCAGGAGCGGCTCAGTGAGTAAAGACACTGACTGGCACTGAGTGTGAAGCAGGGGAGCATGGGAGAAGGAGCGGCTCAGTGAGTAAAGACACTGACTGGCACTGAGTGTGAGGCAGGGGAACCTGGGAGGAGCGGCTCAGTGAGTAAAGACGCTGACTGGCACTGAGTGTGGAGCAGGGGAACCTGGGAGAAGGAGCGGCTCAGTGAGTAAAGACACTGACTGGCACTGAGTGTGAAGCAGGGGAACCTGGGAGAAGGGTCGGCTCAGTGAGTAAAGACACTGACTGGCACTGAGTGTGAGCAGGGGAACCTGGGAGAAGGAGCGGCTCAGTGAGTAAAGACACTGACTGGCACTGAGTGTGAAGCAGGGGAACCTGGGAGAAGGAGCGGCTCAGTGAGTAAAGACACTGACTGGCACTGAGTGTGAAGCAGGGGAACCTGGGAGAAGGAGTGGCTCAGTGAGTACAGACACTGACTGGCACTGAGTGTGAGGCAGGGGAACCTGGGAGAAGGAGCGGCTCAGTGAGTAAAGACACTGACTGGCACTGAGTGTGAGCAGGGGAACCTGGGAGAAGGAGCGGCTCAGTGAGTAAAGACACTGACTGGCACTGAGTGTGAAGCAGGGGAACCTGGGAGAAGGATCGGCTCAGTGAGTAAAGACACTGACTGGCACTGAGTGTGAGCAGGGGAACCTGGGAGAAGGAGCGGCTCAGTGAGTAAAGACACTGACTGGCACTGAGTGTGAAGCAGGGGAACCTGGGAGAAGGAGCGGCTCAGTGAGTACAGACACTGACTGGCACTGAGTGTGAAGCAGGGGAACCTGGGAGAAGGAGCGGCTCAGTGAGTACAGACACTGACTGGCACTGAGTGTGAAGCAGGGGAATCTGGGAGAAGGAGCGGCTCAGTGAGTAAAGACGCTGACTGGCACTGAGTGTGAAGCAGGGGAGCCTGGGAGAAGGAGCGGCTCAGTGAGTAAAGACGCTGACTGGCACTGAGTGTGAAGCAGGGGAACCTGGGAGAAGGAGCGGCTCAGTGAGTAAAGACTCTGACTGGCACTGAGTGTGAAGCAGGGGAACCTGGGAGAAGGAGCGGCTCAGTGAGTAAAGACACTGACTGGCACTGAGTGTGAGGCAGGGGAACCTGGGAGAAGGAGCGGCTCAGTGAGTAAAGACACTGACTGGCACTGAGTGTGAAGCAGGGGAGCCTGGGAGAAGGAGCGGCTCAGTGAGTAAAGACGCTGACTGGCACTGAGTGTGAAGCAGGGGAACCTGGGAGAAGGAGCGGCTCAGTGAGTACAGACACTGACTGGCACTGAGTGTGAAGCAGGGGAACCTGGGAGAAGGAGCGGCTCAGTGAGTAAAGACACTGACTGGCACTGAGTGTGAAGCAGGGGAACCTGGGAGAAGCAGCGGCTCAGTGAGTACAGACACTGACTGGCACTGAGTGTGACGCAGGGGAACCTGGGAGAAGGAGCGGCTCAGTGAGTACAGACACTGACTGGCACTGAGTGTGAAGCAGGGGAAGGAGCGGCTCAGTGAGTACAGACACTGACTGGCACTGAGTGTGAGCAGGGGAACCTGGGAGAAGGAGCGGCTCAGTGAGTAAAGACACTGACTGGCACTGAGTGTGAAGCAGGGGAACCTGGGAGAAAGAGCGGCTCAGTGAGTACAGACACTGACTGGCACTGAGTGTGAAGCAGGGGAACCTGGGAGAAGGAGCGGCTCAGTGAGTACAGACACTGACTGGCACTGAGTGTGAAGCAGGGGAGCCTGGGAGAAGGAGCGGCTCAGTGAGTACAGACACTGACTGGCACTGAGTGTGAAGCAGGGGAACCTGGGAGAAGGAGCGGCTCAGTGAGTAAAGACACTGACTGGCACTGAGTGTGAAGCAGGGGAACCTGGGAGAAGCAGCGGCTCAGTGAGTACAGACACTGACTGGCACTGAGTGTGACGCAGGGGAACCTGGGAGAAGGAGCGGCTCAGTGAGTAACGACACTGACTGGCACTGAGTGTGAAGCAGGGGAACCTGGGAGAAGGAGCGGCTCAGTGAGTACAGACACTGACAGCACTGAGTGTGAAGCAGGGGAACCTGGGAGAAGCAGCGGCTCAGTGAGTAACGACACTGACTGGCACTGAGTGTGAAGCAGGGGAACCTGGGAGAAGGAGTGGGTCAGTGAGTAAAGACACTGACTGGCACTGAGTGTGAAGCAGGGGAAGGAGCGGCTCAGTGAGTACAGACACTGACTGGCACTGAGTGTGAGCAGGTGAACCTGGGAGAAGGAGCGGCTCAGTGAGTAAAGACACTGACTGGCACTGAGTGTGAGCAGGGGAACCTGGGAGAAGGAGCGGCTCAGTGAGTACAGACACTGACTGGCACTGAGTGTGAGCAGGGGAACCTGGGAGAAGGAGCGGCTCAGTGAGTACAGACACTGACAGCACTGAGTGTGAAGCAGGGGAACCTGGGAGAAGGAGCGGCTCAGTGAGTAAAGACACTGACTGGCACTGAGTGTGAGGCAGGGGAGCCTGGGAGAAGGAGCGGCTCAGTGAGTAAAGACACTGACTGGCACTGAGTGTGAAGCAGGGGAGCCTGGGAGAAGGAGCGGCTCAGTGAGTAAAGCCACTGACTGGCACTGAGTGTGAAGCAGGGGAACCTGGGAGAAGGAGCGGCTCAGTGAGTAACGACACTGACTGGCACTGAGTGTGAAGCAGGGGAACCTGGGAGAAGGAGCGGCTCAGTGAGTAACGACACTGACTGGCACTGAGTGTGAAGCAGGGGAACCTGGGAGAAGGAGCGGCTCAGTGAGTACAGACGCTGACTGGCACTGAGTGTGAAGCAGGGGAACCTGGGAGAAGGAGCGGCTCAGTGAGTAAAGACACTGACTGGCACTGAGTGTGACGCAGGGGAACCTGGGAGAAGGAGCGGCTCAGTGAGTACAGACACTGACTGGCACTGAGTGTGAAGCAGGGGAACCTGGGAGAAGGAGCGGCTCAGTGAGTACAGACACTGACTGGCACCGAGTGTGAAGCAGGGGAACCTGGGAGAAGGAGCGGCTCAGTGAGTAAAGACACTGACTGGCACTGAGTGTGAAGCAGGGGAACCTGGGAGAGGGAGCGGCTCAGTGAGTAAAGACGCTGACTGGCACTGAGTGTGAAGCAGGGGAACCTGGGAGAAGGAGCGGCTCAGTGAGTAAAGACACTGACTGGCACTGAGTGTGAAGCAGGGGAACCTGGGAGAAGGAGCGGCTCAGGGAGTACAGACACTGACTGGCACTGAGTGTGAAGCAGGGGAGCCTGGGAGAAGGAGCGGCTCAGTGAGTAAAGACACTGACTGGCACTGAGTGTGGAGCAGGGGAACCTGGGAGGAGGAGCGGCTCAGTGAGTAAAGACACTGACTGGCACTGAGTGTGGAGCAGGGGAACCTGGGAGAAGGAGCGGCTCAGCGAGTAAAGACACTGACTGGCACTGAGTGTGAAGCAGGGGAACCTGGGAGAAGGAGCAGCTCAGTGAGTAAAGAACACTGACTGGCACTGAGTGTGAAGCAGGGGAACCTGGGAGAAGGAGCGGCTCAGTGAGTACAGACACTGACTGGCACTGAGTGTGAAGCAGGGGAACCTGGGAGAAGGAGCGGCTCAGTGAGTACAGACACTGACTGGCACTGAGTGTGAAGCAGGGGAACCTGGGAGAAGGAGCGGCTCAGTGAGTGAAGATACTGACTGGCACTGAGTGTGAAGCAGGGGAGCCTGGGAGAAAGAGCGGCTCAGTGAGTACAGACACTGACTGGCACTGAGTGTGAAGCAGGGGAACCTGGGAGAAGGAGCGGCTCAGTGAGTAAAGACACTGACTGGCACTGAGTGTGGAGCAGGGGAACCTGGGAGGAGGAGCGGCTCAGTGAGTAAAGACACTGACTGGCACTGAGTGTGGAGCAGGGGAACCTGGGAGAAGGAGCGGCTCAGTGAGTACAGACACTGACTGGCACTGAGTGTGGAGCAGGGGAACCTGGGAGAAGCAGCGGCTCAGTGAGTACAGACACTGACTGGCACTGAGTGTGAAGCAGGGGAACCTGGTACAATTCCCGGTGTCGGCTCCTTGTGACCATGGGCAAGTCACTTTATCTCCCTGTGCCTAAAACATAGACTGTAAGCTCTATGGGGCAGAGACTGTGTCTGCAAAATGCCTCTAAAGCACTTTGTAAAACTAGCAGCGCTATACAAGAACAAACAATTATTATTTATAAGAAGAGTGAGGGGGGAGACATTGCAACATTATAACCAGATAGATCAGAATGTCTTTTTTCTTCCAGGTTCGGGGGCTGTTACCCTCTGCTCCCGAGGAACCATATTCACCACAAATAAAATATTATAGGGGACACTGCAGCCTGGTGCCAGGTTCCTGTCCCTACAATTCAAACGCTCCCTGCACTGACTTACACTAACAGCTGCTGCCCTCTGGTGATGAGGAGTGTGCACTGCAGGGAGTAACCCATCTCAGTGTGATGAAGTATCCCCCCACCGCCCTTTCTTTGGGACGTGACCTCCCCGAGAGCCCCCAGTGGTCTCAGTGCACACTGCATGCAGAGTATTAATACATCTTCCCCTCCAGCTTCATACACTTTCCATGCAGGACCAGGGACACACCCACATACCGCAGGGCAGGTACGATGAAGAACATCTCAGAGTGACATTATGAGGGGAGGGTGGGATCTGTGGGGGAAATATAAACCTTCTATATACACACATGGCATCACATACACCCCACCAGGAAAGCAGTGATCAAGGGGTCCGTGATCCAGAGACAACAGACTTACGGTGGGAAATCCAGGAGCAATCTAGAACCTTTTACGTAGACTAGACGTTGTAGAAAATCTAGAAGAACCTATGAACATGAACTAAAGAAGCCAAATGCAGAGAGAGAAAATCTAAAACAAAATTCTCCATCAGGAGGGGATCATGATTCAAGCAGAGTTTCTAGAACCAGACAAACAGTTCCAGTCATGAAGGATCAAGAACAAGCAGTCTGGGTCCACAAAGAGGGATCATTTATTAAACACCAGAAGCAACTGAACTAGTTACAGCAAAATCTTCAATTAGTCACACAGACACTTATCTGACTATCCTGAACCCCCAAGCCGGATATGCAAATATCCAGAACCCCCAAGCAAGTATGTGATGATCTAGAGCCAAATTCTGGATATCAAATCCACGTAAGCTTTGTATGAAAAGGTCAAGTTTAATCAAATCAATCTTTGCTTTTAACTTCTTTGCTGTCACCTAGAACGGTGTAAAGAGCACCTAGAACAAGCCCTATGTAACCTAGAATCCCAACAAGGGACATCAGCAGGCAGCTCCGGGGTGTCAGTAACAAGAAGCCCCCTCCTGGGAGTTATTCTCTGTATAGGGGAGCTGCTCCAGTCTGCCTCCTACCCCAGTCCTGCAGTATAGTGGGGGTGCAATGTGGTTCCGCTCAAGAGATTGGGGGGACCCGTGAGGTTACAAAACCAGGCTTTGTATCTTCATAAGCAGCACGGCCTCCGATCCTGGGGGGGGGGAGGAGGGAGACAGAAGGGGGGTAATTTTAGGGTTTGTACACCAGTGGGGGGTATCCATTGTATAAGGGGAGGGGGATCAGTCAGCACATACAGGGTGGGAGCTGTGGAGGCTATCAGCATATATGTGGGGGAGGGAGGGCTTTAACCATATACTGGAGGGGATTTGGGGGACAGTCAGAGTATATTGGGGGGAGCAGGATTTTACCATCAGTTTCTCTTCTGCAACATTTTCTGCAACAAAAGATATCAACATGTAAAAAATGGGTTCTGCCCCCAACTCTGCACCCCATAACTCTGCACCCCATAACTCTGCACCCCATAACTTTGCACCCCATAACTCTGCACCCCATAACTCCATCCTGTAGCCCAAAACCCTGCCCCAGCCCCTCCTTCCACTGACCTCTGCAGCAAAAACGCCCAAATTATGTGGATTAAAGAAACGGCATCTGTGACGATCCAGATCACTAAGTAACTTGTAGGAGCCTGAGAGGGCGACAGGAGAGGGGGGGTATGAGAGGCCTGGGTGTGGGGGGAGGGTATGAGAGGCCTGGGCGTGGGGGAGCAGTGTAAGAGCGCTGGGTGTGTGGGGGGAGCAGTATAAGAGCGCTGGGTGTGTGGGGGGAGCAGTATAAGAGCGCTGGGTGTGTGGGGGGAGCAGTGTAAGAGCGCTGGGTGTGTGGGGGGAGCAGTATAAGAGCGCTGGGTGTGGGGGGAGCAGTGTAAGAGCGCTGGGTGTGTGGGGGGAGCAGTATTAGAGCGCTGGGTGTGTGGGGGGAGGGTATGAGAGGCCTGGGTGTGGGGGGAGGGTATGAGAGGCCTGGGTGTGGGGGGAGCAGTATAAGAGCGCTGGGTGTGTGGGGGGAGCAGTATAAGAGCGCTGGGTGTGTGGGGGGAGCAGTATAAGAGCGCTGGGTGGGGGGAGCAGTATAAGAGCGCTGGGTGTGTGGGGGGAGGGTATGAGAGGCCTGGGTGTGTGGGGAGCAGTATAAGAGCGCTGGGTGTGTGGGGAGCAGTATAAGAGCGCTGGGTGTGGGGGGGGGGGGTATGAGAGGCCTGGGTGTGGGGGGAGCAGTATAAGAGCGCTGGGTGTGTGGCGGGAGCAGTATAAGAGCGCTGGGTGTGTGGGGGGGCAGTATAAGAGCGCTGGGTGTGTGGGGGGAGGGTATGAGAGGCCTGGGTGTGGGGGGAGCAGTATAAGAGCGCTGGGTGTGTGGGGAGCAGTATAAGAGCGCTGGGTGTGTGGGGGGAGCAGTGTAAGAGCGCTGGGTGTGTGGGGGGAGCAGTATAAGAGCGCTGGGTGTGGGGGGAGCAGTGTAAGAGCGCTGGGTGTGGGGGGAGCAGTATAAGAGCGCTGGGTGTGTGGGGGGGGCAGTATAAGAGCGCTGGGTGTGTGGGGGGGCAGTATAAGAGCGCTGGGTGTGTGGGGGGAGGGTATGAGAGGCCTGGGTGTGGGGGGGGGGGGGGTATGAGAGGCCTGGGTGTGGGGGGAGCAGTATAAGAGCGCTGGGTGTGTGGCGGGAGCAGTATAAGAGCGCTGGGTGTGTGGGGGGGCAGTATAAGAGCGCTGGGTGTGTGGGGGGAGGGTATGAGAGGCCTGGGTGTGGGGGAGCAGTATAAGAGCGCTGGGTGTGTGGGGGGGCAGTATAAGAGCGCTGGGTGTGTGGGGGGAGGGTATGAGAGGCCTGGGTGTGGGGGGGGGGGGTATGAGAGGCCTGGGTGTGGGGGGAGCAGTATAAGAGCGCTGGGTGTGTGGGGGGGCAGTATAAGAGCGCTGGGTGTGTGGGGGGGCAGTATAAGAGCGCTGGGTGTGTGGGGGGGCAGTATAAGAGCGCTGGGTGTGTGGGGGGAGGGTATGAGAGGCCTGGGTGTGGGGGAGCAGTATAAAAGCGCTAGGATGGGGGGTCATTGCGTCTCACTCACCAGGACCCATAGGGGGCGCCGCATGTTCTGCAGGAGGTGACACGCGTTCGTGGTGACAGATGTGGTCCCCGCACACCACAAATGGGAGAACAGCCACGGACGGTCAACAACATAGAGATTCACGGAGATGTTATCCTGACGGTATGAACTGGGGGGGGGAGAGGGGGAGGGAGAGTGATTGGGGGGAGAGAGGGTGGCAGTGATGGGGGGGGGAGAGTGTGATAGGGAGGAAGAGGGGGCGAGGGAGAGTGATGGGGGAGAGAGGGGGTGAGGGAGAGTAATGGGGGGAGAGAGGGGGTGAGGGAGAGTAATGGGGGGAGAGAGGGGGTGAGGGAAAGTGATGGGGGGAGAGAGGGGGTGAGGGATAGTGATGGGGGGAGAGAGGGGGTGAGGGAGAGTGATGGGAGAGAGAGGGGGCGAGGAAGAGGGGGTCAAGGAGAGTGATGGGGAAAGAGAGGGGGTGAGGGACAGTGATGGCGAGGGGGGAGGGAGACTGATGTGGGAAATAGAGTGGGTGAGGGAGAGTGATGGGGGAGAGGGGATGAGAGAGTGATGGGGGGAGAGAAGGGGTGAGGGAGAGTGATGGGGAGAGAGGGGGAGGGATAGTGATGGGGAGAGAGGGGTTAAGGGAGAGTGATGGAGGGAGAGAGGGCGTTAAGGGAGAGTGATGGGGGGACAGGGGGAGGAAAAGTGATGGAGGGGAGGGGATAAGGGAGAGTGATGGGGAGAGAGGGGGTGAGGGAGAGTGATGGGGTGAGGGAGAGTTATGGGGGAGTGATGGTGTGAGGGAGAGTGATGGGGTGAGAGAGAGTGAGGGAGAGTTATGGGGTGAGGAAGAGTGATGGGGTGAGGGAGAGTGATGGGGTGAGGGAGAGTGATGGGGTGAGGGAGAGTGATGGGGGAGTAATGGGGTGAGGGAGAGTGATGGGGGAGTGATGGGGTGAGAGACAGTGAGGGAGAGTTATGGGGTGAGGGAGAGTGATGGGGTGAGGGAGAGTGATGGGGTGAGGGAGAGTGATGGGGGAGTGATGGGGTGAGGGGTGAGGGGAGTGATGAGGGGAGAGTGATGGGGTGAGGGAGAGTGATGGTGGAGTGATGTGTTGAGGGAGAGTGATGGGGGAGTGATGAGGGGAGAGCGGGTGAGGGAGAGTGATGGGGGGAGAGCGGGTGAGGAGAGTGATGAGGGAGTGATGGGGTGAGGGAAGAGCGGGTGAGGGAGAGTGATGGGGGAGTGATGGGGTGAGGGAGAGTGATGGGGTGAGGGAGAGTGATGGGGTGAGGGAGAGTGATGGGGTGAGGGAGAGTGATGTGTTGAGGGAAGAGCGGATGAGGGAGAGTGATGGGGTGTGAGGAGAGTGATGGGGTGTGAGGAGAGGGATGGGGAGTGATGGGGTGAGGGAGACTGATGGGGGAGTGATGTGTTGAGGGAGAGTGATGGGGGAGTGATGAGGGGAAAGCGGGTGAGGGAGAGTGATGGGGGGAGAGCGGGTGAGGAGAGTGATGTGTTGAGGGAAGAGCGGGTGAGGGAGAGTGATGGGAGAGTGATGGGGTGTGAGGAGAGTGATGGGGTGTGAGGAGAGTGATGGGGGAGTGATGGGGTGAGGGAGACTGATGGGGGAGTGATGTGTTGAGGGAGAGTGATGGGGGAGTGATGAGGGGGAGAGCGGGTGAGGGAGAGTGATGGGGGGAGAGCGGGTGAGGGAGAGTGATGGGGGAGGGATGGGGTGAGAGAGAGTGATGGGGGAGTGATGAGGGGAGAGCGGGTGAGGGAGAGTGATGTGTTGAGGGAAGAGCGGGTGAGGAGAGTGATGGGGGAGTTTGGGGTATGGGGGAGTGATGGGGGAGTGATGTGGGGAGAGCGGGTGAGGGAGAGTGATGGGGGAGTGATGGGGTGAGGGAGAGTGATGGGGTGAGGGAGAGTGATGTGTTGAGGGAAGAGCGGGTGAGGGAGAGTGATGGGGGAGTGATGGGGTGAGGGGAGAGTGATGGGGTGAGGGAGAGTGATGTGTTGAGGGAAGAGCGGGTGAGGGAGAGTGATGGGGGAGTGATGGGGTGAGGGAGAGTGATGGGGGAAGTGATGGGGTGAGAGAGAGTGAGGGGGAGTGATGGGGTGAGGTAGAGTGATTGGGGAGTGATGGGGTGAGGGAGAGTGATGGGGTGAGGGAGAGTGATGGGGTGAGGGAGAGTGATGGGGTGAGGGAGAGTGATGGGGTGAGGGAGAGTGATGGTGTGAGGGAGAGTGATGGTGTGAGGGAGAGTGATGGGGTGAGGGAGAGTGATAGGGGAGTAATGGAGTGAGGGAGAGTGATGGGGAGTGATGGGTGAGGGAGAGTGATGGGGGAGTGATGGGTGAGGGAGAGTGATGGGGGGAGTGATGGGGTGAGGGAGAGTGATGGGGGAGTGATGGGGTGAGGGAGAGTGATGGGGGGGTGAGTGATGGGGTGAGAGAGATTGAGGGAGAGTTATGGGGTGAGGAAGAGTGATGGGGTGAGGGAGAGTGATGGGGTGAGGGAGAGTGATGGGGTGAGGGAGAGTGATGGGGGGAGTGATGGGGTGAGGGAGGTGATGGGGGGAGTGATGGGGTGCGGGAGAGTGATGGGGGGAGTGATGGGGTGAGAGAGATTGAGGGAGAGTTATGGGGTGAGGAAGAGTGATGGGGTGAGGGAGAGTGATGGGGTGAGGGAGAGTGATGGGGTGAGGGAGAGTGATGGGGGGAGTGATGGGGTGAGGGAGAGTGATGGGGGAGTGATGGGGTGAGGAGAGTGATGGGGGGAGTGATGGGGTGAGAGAGATTGAGGGAGAGTTATGGGGTGAGGAAGAGTGATGGGGTGAGGGAGAGTGATGGGGTGAGGGAGAGTGATGGGGTGAGGGAGAGTGATGGGGGGAGTGATGGGGTGAGGGAGAGTGATGGGGGAGTGATGGGGTGAGGGAGAGTGATGGGGGAGTAATGGAGTGAGGGAGAGTGTGGGGGAGAGATGGGGGTGAGGGTGTGTGATGGGGGAGTGATGGGGTGTGGGAGAGTGATGGGGGGTGGTTGGGGTGTGGGAGAGTGATGGGGGAGTGATGGGGTGAGAGAGTGAGGGAGAGTTATGGGGTGAGGATGAGTGATGGGGGAGTGATGGGGTGAGGGAGAGTGATGGGGCGAGGGTGAGTGATGGGGTGAGGGTGAGTGATGGGGTGAGGGAAGAGCGGGTGAGGGAGAGTGATGGGGGAGTGATGGGGTGAGGGAGAGTGATGGGGGAGTGATGTGGGGAGAGTGGGTGAGGAGAGTGATGGGAGAGTGATGGGGTGAGGGAGAGTGATGGGGGAGTGATGGGGTGAGGGAGAGTGATGGGGTGAGGGAAGAGCGGGTGTGGGAGAGTGATGGGGGAGTGATGGGGGTGAGGAGAGTGATGGGGGAGTGATGAGGGGAGAGTGGGTGAGGAGAGTGATGGGGTAGTTAGTGATGAGGGAGAGCGGGTGAGGAAGAGTGATGGGGGTGAGGAGAGTGATGGGGGCGAGAGAAAGGAGGTTAGGAAGAGGGAGGAGAGGAGAATAAGGAGGAGCGGAGTGACGGGTAACGGTCGGATTGGGGCTCTCTCACCGGATCTCGCTCGCTGCTCAGGTTTTTGTAGGACAGATTCACATTGCGCAGCGTCTCGTTCTCTCTGCCGCGGCAGCCCGTAAATCTGCCGGAACCCGGGAGCCTGAGAGATCACGTCTTCCCGCCGGCTCATCCGGGAGCCAGAGCACCTAACGGGAGCCAGGGACAGCCGTGTGCGCGGAGCAGGACAGCCGTGTGCGCGCGGAGCAGAGACAGCCGTGTGCGCGGAGCAGAGACAGCCGTGTGCGCGGAGCAGGGACAGCCGTGTGCGCGCGGAGCAGAGACAGCCGTGTGCGCGCGGAGCAGAGACAGCCGTGTGGCGGAGCAGAGACAGCCGTGTGCGCGGAGCAGAGACAGCCGTGTGCGCGGAGCAGAGACAGCCGTGTGCGCGGAGCAGAGACAGCCGTGTGCGCGGAGCAGAGACAGCCGTGTGCGCGGAGCAGAGACAGCCGTGTGCGCGGAGCAGAGACAGCCGTGTGCGCGGAGCAGGACAGCCGTGTGCGCGGAGCAGAGACAGCCGTGTGCGCGGAGCAGGGACAGCCGTGTGCGCGGAGCAGAGACAGCCGTGTGGCGCGGAGCAGAGACAGCCGTGTGCGCGGAGCAGAGACAGCCGTGTGCGCGGAGCAGAGACAGCCGTGTGCGCGCGGAGCAGAGACAGCCGTGTGCGCGGAGCAGGGACAGCCGTGTGCGCGGAGCAGAGACAGCCGTGTGCGCGGAGCAGAGACAGCCGTGTGTGCGGAGCAGAGACAGCCGTGTGCGCGGAGCAGAGACAGCCGTGTGCGCGGAGCAGAGACAGCCGTGTGCGCGGAGCAGAGACAGCCGTGTGCGCGGAGCAGAGACAGCCGTGTGCGCGGAGCAGAGACAGCCGTGTGCGCGGAGCAGAGACAGCCGTGTGCGCGGAGCAGAGACAGCGTGTGCGCGCGGAGCAGAGACAGCCGTGTGCGCGGAGCAGAGACAGCCGTGTGCGCGGAGCAGAGACAGCCGTGTGCGCGGAGCAGAGACAGCCGTGTGCGCGGAGCAGAGACAGCCGTGTGCGCGGAGCAGAGACAGCCGTGTGCGCGAGCAGAGACAGCCGTGTGCGCGGAGCAGAGACAGCCGTGGTGCGCGGAGCAGAGACAGCCGTGTGCGCGGAGCAGAGACAGCCGTGTGCGCGGAGCAGAGACAGCCGTGTGCGCGCGGAGCAGAGACAGCCGTGTGCGCGCGGAGCAGAGACAGCCGTGCGGGCGCGGAGCAGAGACAGCCGTGCCCCGCAGTGAGAGATAGCCGTGTGCGTGGAGCAGAGACAGCCGTGTGCGCGGAGCAGAGACAGCCGTGTGTGCGGAGCAGAGACAGCCGTGTGCGGAGCAGAGACAGACGTGTGCGCGGAGCAGAGACAGCCATGCGCGCGCGGAGCAGAGACAGCCGTGCGCTCGCGGAGCAGAGACAGCCGTGTGCGCGCGGAGCAGAGACAGCCGTGCGGGCGCGGAGCAGAGACAGCCGTGCCCCGCAGTGAGAGATAGCCGTGTGCGTGGAGCAGAGACAGCCGTGTGCGCGGAGCAGAGACAGCCGTGTGCGGAGCAGAGACAGACGTGTGCGCGGAGCAGAGACAGCCATGCGCGCGCGGAGCAGAGACAGACGTGTGCGCGGAGCAGAGACAGCCGTGTGCGCGGAGCAGAGACAGCCGTGTGCGCGCGGAGCAGAGACAGCCGTGTGCGCGGAGCAGAGACAGCCGTGTGCGCGCGGAGACAGAGACAGCCGTGTGCGCGCGGAGCAGAGACAGCCGTGTGCGCGCGGCAGCAGAGACAGCCGTGTGCGCGGAGCAGAGACAGCCGTGTGCGCGGAGCAGAGACAGCCGTGTGCGCGCGGAGCAGAGACAGCCGTGTGCGCGCGGAGCAGAGACAGCCGTGTGCGCGGAGCAGAGACAGCCGTGCGCGCTGCGGAGCAGAGACAGCCGTGTGCGTGGAGCAGAGACAGCCGTGTGTGCGGAGCAGAGACAGCCGTGCTGCGCGCGGAGCAGAGACAGCCGTGTGCGCGGAGCAGAGACAGCCGTGTGTGCGGAGCAGAGACAGCCGTGTGCGCGGAGCAGAGACAGCCGTGTGCGCGGAGCAGAGACAGCCGTGTGCGCGCGGAGCAGAGACAGCCGTGTGCGCGCGGAGCAGAGACAGCCGTGCGCGCGGAGCAGAGACAGCCGTGTGCGCGCGGAGCAGAGACAGCCGTGTGCGCGTGGAGCAGAGACAGCCGTGTGCGCGCGGAGCAGAGACAGCCGTGCGCGCGGAGCAGAGACAGCCGTGTGCGCGGAGCAGAGACAGCCGTCTGACGCGGAGCAGAGACAGCCGTGTGCGCGCGGAGCAGAGACAGCCGTGTGCGCGCGGAGCAGAGACAGCCGTGTGCGCGGAGCAGAGGACAGCCGTGTGCGCGCGGAGCAGAGACAGCCGTGCTGGCGCGGAGCAGAGACAGACGTGCGCGCGGAGCAGAGACAGCCGTGTGCGCGCGGAGCAGAGACAGCCGTGTGCGCGCGGAGCAGAGACAGCCGTGCGCGCAGAGCAGAGACAGCCGTGCGCCGGGCAGAGCAGACAGCCGTGTGCGCGGAGCAGAGACAGCGTGTGCGCGGAGCAGAGACAGCCGTGTGCGCGCGGAGCAGAGACAGCCGTGTGCGCGAGCAGAGACAGCGTGTGCGCGCGGAGCAGAGACAGCCGTGCGGGCGCGGAGCAGAGACAGCCGTGTGCGCGGGAGCAGAGACAGCCGTGCGCGCGGAGCAGAGACAGCCGTGTGCGCGGAGCAGAGACAGCCGTGTGCGCGGAGCAGAGACAGCGTGTGCGCGCGGAGCAGAGACAGCGTGTGCGCGCGGAGCAGAGACAGCCGTGTGCGCGGAGCAGAGATACAGTAGCCGTGTGCGCGGAGCAGAGACAGCCGTGTGCGCAGCGGAGCAGAGACAGCCGTGTGCGCGGAGCAGAGACAGCCGTGTGCGCGCGAGCAGAGACAGCCGTGTGCGCGGAAGCAGAGACAAGCGTCTGCGCGGAGCAGAGACAGCCGTGCGCGCGGAGCAGAGACAGCCGTGCGCGCGGAGCAGAGACAGCCGTGTGCGCGGAGCAGAGACAGCCGTGTGCGCGGAGCAGAGACAGCCGTGTGCGCGCGGAGCAGAGACAGCCGTGTGCGCGCGGAGCAGAGACAGCCGTGTGCGCGAGCAGAGACAGCCGTGTGCGCGGAGCAGAGACAGCCGTGCGGGCGCGGAGCAGAGACAGCCGTGCGCGCGGAGCAGAGACAGCCGTGCGCGCGGAGCAGAGATAGCCGTGTCCGCAGTGAGAGATAGCCGTGTGCGTGGAGCAGAGACAGCCGTGTGTGCGGAGCAGAGACAGACGTGTGCGCGGAGCAGAGACAGCCGTGCGCGTCGCGGAGCAGAGACAGACGTGTGCGCGGAGCAGAGACAGCCGTGTGCGCGCGGAGCAGAGACAGCCGTGTGCGCGCGGAGCAGAGACAGCCGTGTGCGCGGAGCAGACAGCCGTGTGCGCGCGGAGCAGAGACAGCCGTGTGCGCGCGGTAGCAGAGACAGCCGTGTGCGCGCGAGCAGAGACAGCCGTGTGCGCGCGAGCAGAGACAGCCGTGTGCGCGGAGCAGAGACTAGCCGTGTGCGCGCGGAGCAGAGACAGCGTTGTGCGCTGCGGAGCAGAGACAGCCGTGTGCGCGCGGAGCAGAGACAGCCGTGTGCGCGCGGAGCAGAGACAGCGTGTGCGCGGAGCAGAGACAGCCGTGTGCGCGCGGAGCAGAGACAGCCGTGTGCGCGCGGAGCAGAGACAGCCGTGTGCGCGCGGAGCAGAGACAGCCGTGTGCGCGCGGAGCAGAGACAGCCGTGTGCGCGCGAGCAGAGACAGCCGTGTGCGCGGAGCAGAGACAGCCGTGTGCGCGCGGAGCAGAGACAGCGTGTGCGCGCGGAGCAGAGACAGCCATGTGCGCGCGGAGCAGAGACAGCCGTGTGCGCGCGGAGCAGAGACAGCCGTGTGCGCGGAGCAGAGACAGCCGTGTGCGCGCGGAGCAGAGACAGCCGTGTGCGAGCGGAGCAGAGACAGCCGTGTGCGCGCGGAGCAGAGACAGCCGTGTGCGCGCGAGCAGAGACAGCCGTGTGCGCGGAGCAGAGACAGCCGTGTGCGCGCGGAGCAGAGACAGCCGTGTGCGCGCGGAGCAGAGACAGCCGTGTGCGCGCGGAAGCAGAGACAGCCGTGTGCGCGCGAGCAGAGACAGCCGTGTGCGCGGAGCAGAGACAGCCGTGTGCGCGGAGCAGAGACAGCCGTGTGCGCGTGAGCAGAGACAGCCGTGTGCGCGCGAGCAGAGACAGCCGTGTGCGCGCGGAGCAGAGACAGCCGTGTGCGCGGAGCAGAGACAGCCGTGCGCGCGGGAGCAGAGACAGCCGTGCGCGCGGAGCAGAGACAGCCGTGTGCGCGTGGAGCAGAGACAGCCGTGTGCGCGCGAGCAGAGACAGCCGTGTGCGCGCGGAGCAGAGATAGCCGTGTGCGCGGAGCAGAGACAGCCGTGTGCGTGGAGCAGAGACAGCGTGTGTGCGGAGCAGAGACAGACGTGTGCGCGGAGCAGAGACAGCCGTGTGTGCGAGCAGAGACAGCCGTGTGCGGAGCAGAGACAGACGTAGTGCGCGGAGCAGAGACAGCCATGCGCGCGCGGAGCAGAGACAGACGTGTGCGCGGAGCAGAGACAGCCGTGCGCTGCGCGGAGCAGAGACAGCCGTAGCGCGCGCGGAGCAGAGACAGCCGTGTGTGCGGAGCAGAGACAGCCGTGTGCGCGCGGAGCAGAGACAGCCGTGTGCGCGCGGAGCAGAGACAGCCGTGTGCGCGCGGAGCAGAGACAGCCGTGTGCGCGCGGAGCAGAGACAGCCGTGTGCGCGCGAGCAGAGACAGCCGTGTGCGCGGAGCAGAGATAGCCGTGTGCGCGTGGAGCAGAGACAGCCGTGTGCGCGGAGCAGAGACAGCCGTGTGCGCGGAGCAGAGACAGCCGTGCGCGCGCGGAGCAGAGACAGCCGTGTGCGCGCGGAGCAGAGACAGCCGTGTGCGCGGAGCGAGAGATAGCCGTGTGCGCGTGGAGCAGAGACAGCCGTGTGCGCGGAGCAGAGACAGCCGTGTGCGCGGAGCAGAGACAGCCGTGGCTGCGCGCGGAGCAGAGACAGCCGTTGCGCGCGCGGAGCAGAGACAGCCGTGTGCGCGGAGCAGAGAAAGCCGTGTGCGCGCGAGCAGAGACAGCCGTGCGCAGCGCGGAGCAGAGACAGCCGTGTGCGCGGAGCAGAGACAGCCGTGTGCGCGGAGCAGAAGACAGCCGTGTGCGCGGAGCAGAGACAGCCGTGTGCGCGGAGCAGAGACAGCCGTGTGTGCGCGGAGCAGAGACAGCCGTGTGCGCGCGGAGCAGAGACAGCCGTGTGCGCGGAGCAGAGACAGCCGTGTGCGCGGAGCAGAGACAGCCGTGTGCGCGGAGCAGAGACAGCCGTGTGCGCGCGGAGCAGAGACAGCCGTTGTGCGCGCGGAGCAGAGACAGCCGTGTGCGCACGGAGCAGAGACAGCCGTGTGCGCGGAGCAGAGACAGCCGTGTGCGCGCGGAGCAGAGACAGCCGTGTGCGCGGAGCAGAGACAGCCGTGTGCGCGCGAGCAGAGACAGCCGTGTGCGCGGAGCAGAGACAGCCGTGTGCGCGCGGAGCAGAGACAGCCGTGTGCGCGGAGCAGAGACAGCCGTGTGCGCGCGAGCAGAGACAGCCGTGCGCGCGGAGCAGCAGAGACAGCCGTGTGCGCGGAGCAGAGACAGCCGTGTGCGCGGAGCAGAGACAGCCGTGTGCGCGGAGAGCAGACAGCCGTGTGCGCGCGGAGCAGAGACAGCCGTCTGCGCGCGGAGCAGAGACAGCCCGTGTGTGCGGAGCAGAGACAGCCGTGTGCGCGGAGCAGACAGCCGTGTGCGCGCGGAGCAGAGACAGCCGTCTGCGCGCGGAGCAGAGATAGCCGTGCGTGCGCGATTAGAGACAGCCGTGCGTGCGCGGAGCAGAGACAGCCGTGTGCGCGCGATTAGAGACAGCCGTGTGCGCGCGATTAGAGACAGCCGTCTGCGCGCGGAGCAGAGATAGCCGTGCGTGCGCGATTAGAGAAGAGACAGCCGTGCGTGCGCGGAGCAGAGACAGCCGTGGCGTGAGCGGCGTGGGAGCAGAGACAGCCGTGTGCGCGGCGGGAGCAGAGGACAGCCGTGTGCGCGCGGATGCAGAGACAGCCGTGTGCGCGTGGAGCAGAGACAGCCGTGTGCGCGCGGAGCAGAGACAGCCGTGTGCGCGCGGAGCAGAGACAGCCGTGTGCGCGCGATTAGAGACAGCCGTGCGTGCGCGGAGCAGAGACAGCGTGTGCGTGGAGCAGACAGCCGTGTGCGCGGAGCAGAGACAGCCGTGTGCGCGGAGCAGAGACAGCCGTTGTGCGCGGAGCAGAGACAGCCGTGTGCGCGCGGAGCAGAGACAGCCGTGTGCGCGCGAGCAGAGACAGCCGTGTGCGCGGAGCAGAGACAGCCGTGTGCGTGAGCGAGCAGAGACAGCCGTGTGCGTGCGGAGCAGAGGACAGCTGTGTGCGCGCGGAGCAGAGAAGCCGTGTTGCGCGCGGAGCAGAGACAGCCGTGTGCGCGCGATTAGAGACAGCCGTGCGCGCGCGGGAGCAGAGACAGCCGGTGCGCGCGCGGAGCAGAGACAGCCGTGCGTGCGGAGCAGAGACAGCCGTGTGCGCGTCGGAGCAGAGACAGCCGTGTGCGCGCGGAGCAGAGACAGCCGTGCGGGCGCGGAGCAGAGACAGCCCGTGTGCGCGCGATTAGAGACAGCCGTGTGCGCGCGGAGCAGAGACAGCCGGTGCGCCCCGCAGTGGAGAGATAGCCGTGTCCCGCAGTGAGAGATAGCCGTGTCCCCGCAGTGAGAGATAGCCGTTGTCCCCGCAGTGAGAGAGATAGCCGTGTCCCCCGCAGTGAGAGTTAGCCGTGTCCCCGCAGTGAGAGATAGCCGTGTCCCCGCAGTGAGAGATAGCCGTGTCCCCCGCAGTGAGAGATAGCCGTGTCCCCGCAGTGAGAGATAGCCGTGTCCCCGCAGTGAGAGATAGCCGTGTCCCCGCAGTGAGAGATAGCCGTGTCCCGCAGTGAGAGATAGCCGCGCCCCGCAGTGAGAGATAGCCGTGCCCCGCAGTGAGAGATAGCCGTGCCCCGCAGTGAGAGATAGCCGTGCCCCGCAGTGAGAGATAGCCGTGCCCCCGCAGTGAGAGATAGCCGTGCCCCGCAGTGAGAGATAGCCGCGCCCCCGCAGTGAGAGATAGCCTTGCGCCCCGCAGGGAGAGATAGCCATGTCCCCGCAGTGAGAGCTAGCCGTGCCCCGCAGTGAGAGATAGCCGTGCGCCCCGTAGCGTAGAGATAGCCGTGTGCCCGCAGTGAGAGATAGCCGTGCCCCGCAGTGAGAGATAGCCGTGTCCCCGCAGTGAGAGATAGCCGTGTCCCCGCAGTGAGAGATAGCCGTGTCCCCGCAGTGAGAGATAGCCGTGCCCCGCTGTGAGAGATAGCCATGTCCCCGCAGTGAGAGACTAGCCGTGTCCCCGCAGTGAGAGATAGCCGTGTCCCCGCAGTGAGAGATAGCCGTGTCCCCGCAGTGAGAGTTAGCCGTGTCCCCGCAGTGAGAGAAAGCCGTGTCCCCGCAGTGAGAGATAGCCGTGCCCCGCAGTGAGAGATAGCCGTGCGCCCCGCAGGGAGAGATAGCCGTTGTCCCCGCAGTGAGAGCTAGCCGTGCCCCGCAGTGAGAGATAGCCGCGCGCCCCGCAGTGAGATAGCCGTGCGCCCCGTAGCGAGAGATAGCCGTGTGCCCGCAGTGAGAGATAGCCGTGCCCCGCAGTGAGAGATAGCCGTGTCCCCGCAGTGAGAGATAGCCGTGTCCCCGCAGTGAGAGATAGCCGCGCCCCGCAGTGAGAGATAGCCTGTTGCCCCCGCAGTGAGAGATAGCCGTGCCCCGCAGTGAGAGATAGCCGTGCCCCGCAGTGAGAGATAGCCGTGCCCCGCAGTGAGAGATAGCCGTGTCCCCCCCAGTGAGAGATAGCCGTGCGCCCCGCAGTGAGAGATAGCCGTGTCCCCGCAGTGAGAGATAGCCGTGCCCCGCAGTGAGAGATAGCCGTGCGCCCCGCAGTGAGAGATAGCCGTGTCCCCGCAATGAGAGATAGCCCGTGCGCCCCGCAGTGAGGAGATAGCCGTGGTCCCCGCAGTGAGAGATAGCCGGTGTCCCGCAGTGAGATAGCCGTGTGCCCGCAGTGAGAGATAGCCGTGTGCCCGCAGTGAGAGATAGCCGTGTCCCCCGCAGTGAGAGATAGCCGCCGCCCCGCAGTGAGAGATAGCCGTGCCCCGCAGTGAGAGATAGCCGTGCCCCGCAGTGAGAGATAGCCGTGCCCCGCAGTGAGAGATAGCCGTGCCCCGCAGTGAGAGATAGCCGTTGTCCCCGCAGTGAGAGATAGCCGTGCGCCCGCAGTGAGAGATAGCCGTGTCCCCGCAGTGAGAGATAGCCGTGCCCCGCAGTGAGAGATAGCCGTGCGCCGCCCGCAGTGAGAGATAGCCGTGTCCCCGCAATGAGAGAATAGCCCGTGCGCCCCGCAGTGAGAGATAGCCGTGTCCCCGCAGTGAGAGATAGCCGTGTCCCGCAGTGAGATAGCCGTGTGCCCGCAGTGAGAGATAGCCGTGTGCCCGCAGTGAGAGATAGCCGTGTGCCCGCAGTGAGAGATAGCCGTGTGCCCGCAGGTGAGAGATAGCCGTGTGCCCGCAGCGAGAGATAGCGTGTGCCCGCAGTGAGAGATAGCCGTGTCCCTGCAGTGAGAGATAGCCGTGCGCCCCGCAGTGAGAGATAGCCGTGTCCCCGCAGTGAGAGATAGCCGCGCCCCGCAGTGAGAGATAGCCGTGCCCCGCAGTGAGAGATAGCCGTGCCCGCAGTGAGAGATAGCCGTGCCCCGCAGTGAGAGATAGCCGTGCCCCGCAGTGAGAGATAGCCGTGTCCCCGCAGTGAGAGATAGCCGTGCGCCCCGCAGTGAGAGATAGCTGTGTCCCCGCAGTGAGAGATAGCCGTTGCCCCGCAGTGAGAGATAGACGTGTCCCCGCAGTGAGAGATAGCCGTGCCCGCAGTGAGAGATAGCCGTGCCCCGCAGTGAGAGATAGCCGTGTCCCCGCAGTGAGAGATAGCCGCGTGCAACGCAAGTGAGAGATAGCCGTGCCCCGCAGTGAGAGATAGCCGTGCCCCGCAGTGAGAGATAGCCGTGGTGCCCGCAGTGAGAGATAGCCGTGTGCCCGCAGTGAGAGATAGCCGTTGCCCCGCAGTGAGAGATAGCCGTGCCCCGCAGTGAGAGATAACCGTGCCCCGCAGTGAGAGATAGCCGTGTGCCCCGCAGTGAGAGATAGCCGTGTCCCGCAGTGAGAGATAGCTGTGCCTCGCAGTGAGAGAGATAGCCGTGTGCCCCGCAGTGAGAGATAGCCGTGTCCCCGCAGTGAGAGATAGCCGTGTGCCCCGCAGTGAGAGATAGCCGTGTGCACCGCAGTGAGAGATAGCCGTGTCCCCGCAGTGAGAGATAGCCGTGTGCCCCGCAGTGAGAGATAGCCGTGTCCCCGCAGTGAGAGATAGCCGTGTGCCCCGCAGTGAGAGATAGCCGTGTGCACCGCAGTGAGAGATAGCCGTGTCCCCGCAGCGAGAGATAGCCGTGTGCACCGTAGTGAGAGATAGCCGTGTACCCGCAGTGAGAGATAGCCGTGTGCCCCCGCAGTGAGAGATAGCCGTGTCCCCGCAGTGAGAGATAGCCGTGTCCCCGCAGTAAGAGATAGCCTTGCGCCCCGTAGTGAGAGATAGCCGTGCGCCCCGCAGTGAGAGATAGCCGTGTCCCCGCAGTGAGAGATAGCTGTGCCCACAGCGAGAGATAGCCGTGTTCCCGCAGCGAGAGATAGCCGTGTCCCGCAGTGAGAGATAGCCGTGTCCCCGCAGTGAGAGATAGCCGTTGTCCCCGCAGTGAGAGATAGCCGTGTCCCGCAGTGAGAGATAGCCGTGCGCCCCGCAGTGAGAGATAGCTGTGTCCCCGCAGTGAGAGATAGCCGTGCCCCGCAGTGAGAGATAGACGTGTCCCCGCAGTGAGAGATAGCCGTGCCCCGCAGTGAGAGATAGCCGTGCCCCGCAGTGAGAGATAGCCGTGTCCCCGCAGTGAGAGATAGCCGCGTGCAACGCAGTGAGAGTAGCCGTGCCCGCAGTGAGAGATAGCCGTGCCCCGCAGTGAGAGATAGCCGTGTGCCCGCAGTGAGAGATAGCCGTGTGCCCGCAGTGAGAGATAGCCGTGCCCCGCAGTGAGAGATAGCCGTGCCCCGCAGTGAGAGATAACCGTGCCCCGCAGTGAGAGATAGCCGTGTGCCCCGCAGTGAGAGATAGCCGTGTCCCGCAGTGAGAGATAGCTGTGCCTCGCAGTGAGAGATAGCCGTGTGCCCCGCAGTGAGAGATAGCCGTGTCCCCGCAGTGAGAGATAGCCGTGTGCCCCGCAGTGAGAGATAGCCGTGTGCACCGCAGTGAGAGATAGCCGTGTCCCCGCAGTGAGAGATAGCCGTGTGCCCCGCAGTGAGAGATAGCCGTGCCCCGCAGTGAGAGATAGCCGTGTCCCCGCAGCGAGAGATAGCCGTGTGCCCGCAGTGAGAGATAGCCGTGTCCCCGCAGCGAGAGATAGCCGTGTACCCCGCAGTGAGAGATAGCCGTGTCCCCGCAGTGAGAGATAGCCGTGTTGCCCCGCAGTGAGAGATAGCCGTGTCCCCGCAGTGAGAGATAGCCGTGTCCCCGCAGTGAGAGATAGCCGTGTCCCCGCAGTGAGAGATAGCCGTGCGCCCCGTAGTGAGAGATAGCCGTGTCCCCGCAGTGAGAGATAGCCGTGTTCCGCAGTGAGAGATAGCCGTGTCCCCGCAGTGAGAGATAGCCGTGTCCCGCAGTGAGAGATAGCCGTGTGCCCGCAGTGAGAGATAGCCGTGTGCCCGCAGTGAGAGATAGCCGTGTGCCCGCAGTGAGAGATAGCCGTGTCCCCGCAGTGAGAGATAGCCGTGCCTCACAGTGAGAGATAGCCGTGTGCCCCGCAGTGAGAGATAGCCGTGTCCCCCGCAGTGAGAGATAGCCGTGTGCCCCGCAGTGAGAGATAGCCGTGTGCACCGCAGTGAGAGATAGCCGTGTCCCCGCAGCGAGAGATAGCCGTGTGCACCGTAGTGAGAGATAGCCGTGTACCCGCAGTGAGAGATAGCCGTGTGCCCCGCAGTGAGAGATAGCCGTGTCCCCCGCAGTGAGAGATAGCCGTGTCCCGCAGTAAGAGATAGCCTTGCGCCCCGTAGTGAGAGATAGCCGTGCGCCCCGCAGTGAGAGATAGCCGTGTCCCCGCAGTGAGAGATAGCTGTGCCCACAGCGAGAGATAGCCGTGTTCCCGCAGCGAGAGATAGCTGTGTCCCGCAGTGAGAGATAGCCGTGTCCCGCAGTGAGAGATAGCCGTGTCCCCGCAGTGAGAGATAGCCGTGTCCCGCAGTGAGAGATAGCCGTGTCCCCGCAGTGAGAGATAGCCGTGTCCCCGCAGTGAGAGATAGCCGTGTCCCCGCAGTGAGAGATAGCCGTGTCCCCGCAGTGAGAGATAGCCGTGTCCCCGCAGTGAGAGATAGCCGTGCCCCGCAGTGAAAGATAGCCGTGTCCCCGCAGTGAGAGATAGCCGTGCCCCGCAGTGAAAGATAGCCGTGTCCCCGCAGTGAAAGATAGCCGTGTCCCCGCAGTGAGAGATAGCCGTGTCCCCGCAGTGAAAGATAGCCGTGTCCCCGCAGTGAGAGATAGCTGTGCCCGCAGTGAGAGATAGCCGTGCCCCGCAGTGAGAGATAGCCGTGCCCCCGCAGTGAGAGATAGCTGTGCCCGCAGCGAGAGATAGCCGTGTCCCCGCAGTGAGAGATAGCCGTGCCCCGCAGTGAGAGATAGCCGTGTGCCCCGCAGTGAGAGATAGCCGTGCCCCGCAGTGAGAGATAGCCGTTGTCCCCGCAGTGAGAGATAGCCGTGCGCCCGCAGTGATAGCCGTGTCCCCGCAGTGAGAGATAGCCGTGCCCCGCAGTGAGAGATAGCCGTGCCCCGCAGTGAGAGATAGCCGTGCGCCCCGCAGTGAGAGATAGCCGTGTCCCCGCAGTGAGAGATAGCCGTGTGCCCCGCAGTGAGAGATAGCCGTGTCCCCGCAGTGAGAGATAGCCGTGTCCCCGCAGTGAGAGATAGCCGTGTCCCCGCAGTGAGAGATAGCCGTGTCCCCGCAGTGAGAGATAGCCGTGTCCCCGCAGTGAGAGATAGCCGTGTCCCCGCAGTGAGAGATAGCCGTGCCCCGCAGTGAGAGATAGCCGTGTCCCCGCAGTGAGAGATAGCCGTGTCCCCCGCAGTGAGATAGCCGTGTCCCCGCAGTGAGAGATAGCCGTGTCCCCGCAGTGAGAGATAGCCGTGTCACCGCAGTGAGAGTTAGCCGTGCCCCCGCAGTGAGAGGTTAGCCGTGTCCCCGCAGTGAGAGTTAGCCGTTGCCCCGCAGTGAGAGATAGCCATGCGCCCCGCAGCGAGAGATAGCCGTGCATACTGACCAGCTCCGGACGGATCTGCGAGTCCAGGATGGCCCTCAGGGTGAGGTTGATGTAGCTCTCATTGTGCGGGTGCCCGGCGGGGGGCGGACGCAGGTCAAACATGACAGATATGCTCCGATTGTCAGCTGCGCGCAGCAGCTCCTCCAGGGCGGGGACCCTCTGTGTCTGCCCCAGGGTCAGAGACACACCCGTCCTGAACGGGTTCCTCTGGAAAGGACAGAGTTGATTAGAGGCACAGGGGGCATGGGGCGAGGCACTGGGGACACAGGGTATGTGGGGCGAGGCACTGGGGGGCACAGGCTGAGTGGGGCGAGGCACTGGGGGCACAGAGTGTGTGGGGGCGAGGAGCTGGGGACACAGGGTGTGTGGGGCGAGGCGCTGGGGGACACAGGGGTGTGTGGGGCGAGGCACTGGGGGCACAGGCTGAGTGGGGCGAGGCACTGGGGGCACAGAGTGTGTGGGGCGAGGAGCTGGGGACACAGGGTGTGTGGGGGCGAGGCGCTGGGGACACAGGGTGTGTGGGGTGAGGCACTGGGGGCACAGGGTGTGTGGGGGTGAGGCACTGGGGGCACAGGGTGTGTGGGGCGAGGTGCTGGGGACACAGGGTGTGTGGGGCGAGGTGCTGGGGACATAGGGGGCGTGGGGCGAGGTGCTGGGGACATAGGGGGCGTGGGGCGAGGGCACTGGGGGCACAGGGTGAGTGGAGCTAGGCACTGGGGGCACAGGGGTGTGTGGGGTGAGGGCCATGGAGGCACAGGGTTTGTGGGGCGAGGCACTGGGGACACAGGGTGTGTGGGGGAGAGGCGCTGGGGACACAGGGTGTGTGGGGGAGAGGCGCTGGGGACACAGGGTGTGTGGGGTGAGGGGCAGAGTGCCTAGGGGGCGTGGGGTGAGGCAAGGTCACAGGGTGTGTGGGGGGAGGCCATGGAGGCACAGGGTTTGTGGGGCAAGGCACTGGGGGCACAGGGTGGGTGGGGGTGAGGTACATTGGGCACACAGTGATTGGGGCGGGGTACATAGGGCACAGGGTGTGTGGGGCGAGGCGCTGGGGGCACAGGGTGTGTGGGGCGAGGCGCTAGGGACACAGGGTGTGTGGGGCGAGGCGCAGGGGGCTCACGGTTCGTTACCTGTAGGAACCAGTCACTCGCGGTCCAGTTCCTGGAGTTGGTCCCAGGTGAAGTTGCTGCAGTCCTCGCCCGCTCTGCCCGGGAACACACGCACCACGTCTGTGGTCCGGAGCAGGGGTGTGATCGTGCATCAGAAAGGGAACCCCATCCCGGCTGGGAGAGAGAGACAGAGAGATAAGGAGGAGGAGGGAGGGGGGAGGGGGGAGGGAGGCAGAGAGAGGACAGAGAGATAAGGAGGAGGAGACACGGGGAGGAGGGGGGGGGAGAGAGGGGGGGGAGAGGGAGGAGAGAGGGAGGATGAGAGGGGGGAGAGGAGGGAGGGGGGAGAGAGGGAGGGAGGGGGGAGATAGGGAGGGGGGGGAGAGAGGGAGGGGGGGGGGGGAGAGAGGGAGGGGGGGAGAGAGGGAGGGGGGGAGAAAAGGGGGGGAGAGAGAGGGAGGGGGGAGAGAAGGGGGGGGGGAGAGAGAGGGAGGGGGGAGAGGGAGAGAGGAGGGAGAGAGGAGGGGGGGGGGAGAGAGAGGGGGGAACAGAGGGAGGGGGGGAGAGAGGAAGGGGGGGAGAGAGGGGGGAGAGAGGGGGGGAGAGAGGGAGGGAGGGGGGAGAGAGGGAGGGGGGAGAGAGGGAGGGGGGGGGAGAGAGAGGGAGGGGGGGGGAGGGAGAGAGAGGAGGGGGGGGAGAGAGGGGGGAGACAGAGGGGGGAGAGAGAGGGAGAGGGGGGAGAGAGGGGAGGGAGGGGGAGATAGGGATGGTGGAGAGAGGGAGGGGGGAGAGAAGGGGGGGGGGGAGAGAGGAGGGGGGGGGAGAGAGGGGGGGGGGAGAGAGAGGGAGGGGGGAGAGAGGGAGGGGGGGGAGAGAGAGGGGAGGGGGGGAGAGAGGGAGGGGGGAGAGGGAGGAGAGAGGGAGGAGAGAGGGGGGAGAGGAGGGAGGGGGGGGAGAGAGGGAGGGAGGGGGGAGATAGGGAGGGGGGGGAGAGAGGGAGGGGGGGAGAGAGGAGGGGGGGGGAGAGAGGGGAGGGGGGGAGAAAAGGGGGGGAGAGAGGGAGGGGGGAGAGAAGGGGGGGGGGGAGAGAGAGGGAGGGGGGGAGAGGGAGAGAGGAGGGAGAGAGGAGGGGGGGGAGAGAGGGGGGGAACAGAGGGAGGGGGGGGAGAGAGGAAGGGGGGGGAGAGAGGGGGGAGAGAGGGAGAGGGGAGAGAGGGGGGAGAGAGGGAGGGAGGGGGGAGAGAGGGGGGGGGAGAGAGGGAGGGAGGGAGAGAGGGAGGGGGGGA
The DNA here is from genome assembly GCF_040206685.1 of Ascaphus truei. Lineage (NCBI taxonomy): Eukaryota > Metazoa > Chordata > Amphibia > Anura > Ascaphidae > Ascaphus > Ascaphus truei. The sequence continues at coordinate 53,433,529 of NC_134498.1, forward strand.
GAGAGAGGGAGGGGGGGGGAGGGAGAGAGGAGGGGGGGGGAGAGAGGGGGGAGACAGAGGGGGGGAGAGAGGGAGAGGGGGGGAGAGAGGGGAGGGAGGGGGGAGATAGGGATGGTGGAGAGAGGGAGGGGGGGAGAGAAGGGGGGGGGAGAGAGAGGGAGGGGGGGAGAGAGGAGGGGGGGGAGAGGGGGGGGGAGAGAGAGGGAGGGGGGAGAGAGGGAGGGGGGGGGAGAGAGAGGGGAGGGGGGGAGAGAGGGAGGGGGGAGAGGGAGGGGGGAGAGGGAGGAGAGAGGGAGGGGGGGAGAGAGGGAGGGGGGAGAGAGAGAGAGGGAGTGGGTGAGAGAGGGAGGGGGGGACAGAGAGAGAGGGGGCATGAAGGGGGAATAGTCGGGGGAGTGGTGGAGAGAAAGTTGGGAGAGGTAGAGACACACAGAGAGAAGGGGAGAGAGATATGGAAGAAAGAGGGAGGGGACAGAAAGAGAGAGGGAGAGACATAGGGAGAAAGAAATGGGAGGAGAAAAAATGGGGGGGGGCGAGAGAGGAGGACAGCGGGGGGGAGAGGGGGAGAGTGGGGGAGAAAGTGGGGGGGGGAGGGGGCGCGCGCAGGGCAGGGAGGGGGCGCGCACAGGGCAGGGAGGGGGGCGCACGTAGGGCAAGGGAGGAGACCGCACGCAGGGCAGGGAGGGGGCGCACGCAGGGCAGGGAGGGGGGCACGCAGGCAGAGAGGGGGCGCACGCAGGGCAGGGAGGGGGCGCACGCAGGCAGGGAGGGGGTGCACGCAGGGCAGGGAGGAGACGCACGCAGGGCAGAGAGGGGGCGCACGCAGGGCAGAGAGGGGGCGCACGCAGGGCAGGGAGGGGCGCACGCAGGGCAGGGAGGGGGCGCACGCAGGGCAGAGAGGGGGCGCACGCAGGGCAGGGGAGGGGGTTCACGCAGGGCAGGGAGGAGACGCACGCAGGGCAGGGAGGGGGTGCACGCAGGGCAGAGAGGGGTGGCTTGTGTCTTCCCCTTACCTCACCATGACGTCACTCTCAAACACACCTGCGCCGCACTCCACCATCTTGTAAAATG
>NC_134498.1:53434799-53472299 GCF_040206685.1 Ascaphus truei
GTCTGTCTGTCTCTCCCCATTCTGTGTCTGTGTCTGTCTGTCTCTCCCCATTCTGTGTCTGTGTCTGTCTGTCTCTCCCCATTCTGTGTCTGTCTCTCTCTCCCCATTCTGTGTCTGTGTCTGTCTCCCCATTCTGTGTCTGTGTCTGTGTCTGTCTCTCCATTCTGTGTCTGTGTCTGTCTCTCTCTCTCCAGTCTGTGTCTGTGTCTGTCTCTCTCTCTCCAGTCTGTGTCTGTGTCTGTCTCTCTCTCTCCAGTCTGTGTCTGTCTCTCTCTCCAGTCTGTGTCTGTGTCTGTCTCTCTCTCTCCAGTCTGTGTCTGTGTCTGTCTCTCTCTCTCCAGTCTGTGTCTGTGTCTGTCTCTCTCTCTCCAGTCTGTGTCTGTGTCTGTCTCTCTCTCTCCAGTCTGTGTCTGTGTCTGTCTCTCTCTCCAGTCTGTGTCTGTCACTCTCTCTCCAGTCTGTGTCTGTGTCTGTCTCTCTCTCTCCAGTCTGTGTCTGTGTCTGTCTCTCTCTCTCTCTCCAGTCTGTGTCTGTCTCTCTCGTGTCTGTGTCTGTGTCTGTCTCTCTCTATCGTGTCTGTGTCTGTCTCTCTCGTGTCTGTGTCTCTCTCTCGTGTCTGTGTCTGTCTCTCTCGTGTCTGTGTCTGTCTCTCTTCTCGTGTCTGTCACTCTTTCTCGTGTCTGTGTCTGTCTCTCTCTCGTGTCTGTGTCTGTGTCTGTCTCTCTCTCTCGTGTCTGTGTCTGTCTCTCGTGTCTGTGTCTGTCTCTCTCTCTCGTATCTGTGTCTGTCTCTCTCTCTCGTGTCTGTGTCTGTCTCTCTCTCTCGTGTCTGTGTCTGTCTCTCTCTCGTGTCTGTGTCTGTCTCTCTCTCTCGTGTCTGTGTCTGTCTCTCTCGTGTCTGTGTCTGTATCTCTCTCTCCAGTCTGTGTCTGTGTCTGTCTCTCTCTCTCCAGTCTGTGTCTGTGTCTGTCTCTCTCTCTCCAGTCTGTGTCTGTGTCTGTCTCTCTCTCTCCAATCTGTATCTGTGTCTGTCTCTCTCTCCAGTCTGTGTCTGTGTCTGTCTCTCTCTCTCCAGTCTGTGTCTGTGTCTGTCTCTCTCTCTCCAGTCTGTGCCTGTGTCTGTCTCTCTCTCTCGTGTCTGTGTCTGTCTCTCTCTCTCGTGTCTGTGTCTGTCTCTCTCTCTCGTGTCTGTGTCTGTGTCTCTCTCTCGTGTCTGTCTCTCTCTCGTGTCTGTGTCTGTCTCTCTCTCTCGTGTCTGTGTCTGTCTCTCTCTCTCTCGTGTCTGTCTGTCTCTCTCCTGTGTCTGTGTCTGTCTCTCGTGTCTGTGTGTGTCTCTCTCTCTCGTGTCTGTGTCTGTGCCTGTCTCTTTCTCTCTCTCTCTCTCTCTCTCGTGTCTGTGTCTGTCTCTCTCGTGTCTGTGTCTGTCTCTCTCGTGTCTGTCTCTCTCTCTCGTGTCTGTGTCTGTCCCCTCTCTCGTGTCTGTCTCTCTCTCTCGTGTCTGTGTCTGTCTCTCTCGTGTCTGTGTCTGTCTCTCTCGTGTCTGTGTCTGTGTCTGTCTCTCTCGTGTCTGTGTCTGTGTCTGTCTCTCTCGTGTCTGTCTCTCTCTCTCCCCATTCTGTGTCTGTGTCTCTCTCTCTCTCTCCCCATTCTGTGTCTGTGTGTCTCTCTCTCTCCCCATTCTGTGTCTGCCTCTCTCTCTCTCTCCCCATTCTGTGTCTCTCTCTCTCTCCCCATTCTGTGTGTCTCTCTCTCCATCTCTCCCCATTCTGTGTGTCTCTCTCTGTCCCCATTCTCTGTCTCTCTCTCTCCATTCTGTGTGTGTCTCTCTCTCTCTCCCCATTCTGTGTGTGTCTCTCTCTCTCCCCATTCTGTGTGTCTCTCTCTCTCTCCCCATTCTGTGTGTGTGTCTCTCTCTCTCCCCATTCTGTGTCTCTCTCTCCCCATTCTGTGTCTCTCTCTCCCCATTCTGTGTGTCTCTCTCTCCCCCCATTCTGTGTCTCTCTCTCTCCCCATTCTGTGTGTCTCTCTCTCTCTCCCCATTCTGTGTGTGTCTCTCTCTCTCCCCATTCTGTGTCTCTCTCTCCCCATTCTGTGTCTCTCTCTCCCATTCTGTGTCTCTCTCTCCCCCCATTCTGTGTCTCTCTCTCTCCCCCCATTCTGTGTGTCTCTCTCTCTCTCCCCCCATTCTGTGTGTGTCTCTCTCTCCCTTCCCCCATTCTGTGTCTCTATCTCTCTCTCCCCCCATTCTGTGTCTCTCTCTCCCCTTCTCTCTCTCTCTCTCTCTCTCCCATTCTGTGTCTGTCTCTCTCTCTCTCTCTCTCTCTCTCTCTCTCTCTCTCTCTCCACATTCTGTGTGTGTCTCTCTCTCTCCCCATTCTGTCTCTGTCTCTCTCTCTCTCTCTCCATTCTGTCTCTCTCTCTCTCCCCATTATTTGTGTCTCTCTCTCTCCCCCCATTCTGTGTGTGTGTGTGTGTCTCTCTCTCTCCCCCCATTCTGTGTCTCTCTCTCTCTCTCTCTCCCATTCTGTGTCTCTCTCTCCCCATTCTGTGTGTGTCTCTCTCTCTCTCTCCCCATTCTGTGTCTGTCTCTCTCTCTCTCTCTCCCCATTCTGTGTCTGCCTCTCTCTCTCTCTCCCCCCATTCTGTGTGTCTCTCTCTCCCCATTCTGTGTCTGCCTCTCTCTCTCCCCATTCTGTGTGTGTCTCTCTCTCCCTTCCCCCATTCTGTGTCTCTATCTCTCTCTCCCCCCATTCTGTGTCTCTCTCTCCCCTTCTCTCTCTCTCTCTCCATTCTGTGTCTGTCTCTCTCTCTCTCTCTCTCTCCACATTCTGTGTGTGTCTCTCTCTCTCCCCATTCTGTCTCTGTCTCTCTCTCTCCATTCTGTCTCTCTCTCTCTCTCCCCATTATTTGTGTCTCTCTCTCTCCCCCCATTCTGTGTGTGTGTGTGTGTGTCTCTCTCTCTCCCCCCATTCTGTGTCTCTCTCTCTCTCTCTCTCTCTCTCTCTCTCTCTCTCTCTCTCTCTCTCTCTCTCTCCCATTCTGTGTCTCTCTCTCCCCATTCTGTGTGTGTCTCTCTCTCTCTCCCCATTCTGTGTCTGTCTCTCTCTCTCTCTCTCCCCATTCTGTGTCTGCCTCTCTCTCTCTCTCCCCCCATTCTGTGTGTGTCTCTCTCTCCCCATTCTGTGTCTGCCTCTCTCTCTCCCCATTCTGTGTGTGTCTCTCTCTCTCTCCCCATTCTGTGTGTGTCTCTCTCTCCCCATTCTGTGTCTGTCTCCCCATTCTGTGTCTGTCTCTCTCTCTCCCCATTCTGTGCCTGCCTCTCTCTCTCTCTCTCTCTCTGCCTCTCTCTCGTGTAGATAAATGTATGCTATTGTCTGCTAGTTAAAATTCTGCACATTTAATATAGTGGGTTTTTGCCCCCATTTTTTTTTTCTTTTAAATTAAATCAAGGGTGCGTCTTAGAATCAAGGAAATAGGGTAATTAGAATCAGGTGTTTAAATAAGTAGGTAGATCTTCAGGATGAGTTTGGGAGGCCCCACCCTATATAAAGATCAGACACTTTGTAAGTTTGGTCCTCACCATACAGGTGTGTGGAAACACGTCATGCCACAATCAAAGGATCTCTGAGAACCTCAGAAACGCCGTTATTGATGCCCATCTGGCAATATTAGAGACAAGCTCTGTATCTGTGCTCAGAGAAATGCATGTATCACTTAGTCCAGTAATAAATCCAATCATTCATATCGCTTTCCTCATCAACACAGGCAATAATCCAATAATGACTTGCTAGCAGATGTAGTCAAATAATACTCCTATAATGGGGAGGTATAGGGAAATACAACATAGGCTGGCCACACTGCTCAAAATAAATGAACAGTGGGACCCCCGCTAGTAATCCCAAGCATGGCACTCCCCTGGGGCTAGACCAGATAACATCCATGGAAGAGAAATAATAACGCGTTCTCACACTTGGCAATGTTGCCAGAAGTCCTGTGTTTAGCGTGCAGCTGCACGATAGATACTGAAGGGGGTGTCCCTGGAGGGGACGTGCAGGCACTGCACTGCTGTGAGGTGCAATAAAAATTGCACCTGATCCAGCCACCGTCGCATCTTTTTTCTATATGCACCTCACAGCAGTGCACTGCCTGCACGCCCCTCCAGGGGTACAAATGCATTTGTAATGATTTGGGGCGTCACCAATCCACTGTCAGTCTACAAATGGAGAACGTTCAAGACCATAGTCCATCTACCCAGGAGTGGTCGTCCTACCAAAATCTCTCCAAGAACAAACTGCAAATCATCCAGGAAGTCACAAAGAACCCCAGAGTAACATCCAAGGATCCGCAGGCCACTCTCGCCTTGTCTAATGTGAGTGTTACATAGTTACATAGTTACATAGTTACATAGTAGATAAGGTTGAAAAAAGACGTAGGTCCATCAAGTTCAACCTGTGCTAAATTTAGACAACAGATACTGTATCCTATATCTATACTTACTTATTGATCCAGAGGAAGGCAAACACAAACCCCAGTGTCATATCATCCAATGATATCTCATAAGGGAAAAATAAATTCCTTCCTGACTCCAAGAATTGGCAATCGGATTAATCCCTGGATCAACATACTTCCCATGTATACTTATTTGGTATATCCCTGTATACCTTTCCCATCTAAAAAGATGTCCAACCTTTTTTTGAACAAATCTATTGTATCTGCCATCACAGTCTCCATGGGTAATGAATTCCACATTTTAACTGCCCATGTTCATGACTCAACTATCAGAAAAAGACTGAACAAGAACGGTGTTAATGGAAGGATAGCCAGGAGGAAACCACTGCTCTCTAAAAAGAACATTTGTGCCCGTCTGAAGTTCACCAAAGAGCACATAGAGAATCCACAAGACTTCAGGAACAATGTTTTCTGGACAGACGAGTTAAAGGTAGAACTTTTTGGCCTTAATGAGAAAGCTTGTTTGGCGAAAACCAAAACTGCGTTCGAACAGAAAAACCTCATCCCAACCGTCAAGCATGGTGGGGGGAGTGTGATGGTTTGGGGCTGCTTTTGTTGCCTCAGGACCTGGAAGGCTGACCATCATTGACACAACCATGAATTCTGCATTGTATCATTGACACAACCATGAATTCTGCATTGTATCAGAAGATTCTAGAGGAGAATGTCAGGCAATCCGTCCGTGAGCTGAAACGGATCATGCAGCAGGACAGTGATCATAAACATACAAGCAGATCTACAAAAGAATGGTGGCTGCAAAAGAAATTTCATGTTTTAGAATCTCCCAGTCAAAGTCTGGACTTAAAAACCCCAACGAAATGTTGTGCCAGGAAGTGAGCTGTCCATGCAAGGAAGCCCTGAAATGTCACTGAGCTGAAGCAGTTCGGCAAGGACTGGACATGAGCCAAAATTCCGCAAACCCGATGTGAGAAGCTGACCGGCAGTTACATAAAACGCTTGGCTGAAGTAATTGCTGCTCCAAGGGGGCGCCAGCAGGTACTGAATCTAAAGGGTCACATACTTTCTCACACACACGTTACATAGTTACATACTTTCTCACACACGTTACAGTTACACACTTTCTCACACACGTTACATAGTTACACACTTTCTCACACACGTTACATAGTTACACACTTTCTCACACACGTTACATAGTTACACACTTTCTCTCACACGGATAGTGAATGTTGGATCATTTGTGGATTAATAAATGTTGAAAAAGTCTCATGTTTTTGTGTCATTTGTGTGATCAGGTTATCTGTATCTATTATTAGGACTTAGATTAAGATCTCATAACATTTTCGGTTTGAAATATGGGAAAATCCTAAGGGGTTCACAGACTATTTGTCGCCCGTGTCTGTAATATTATTATGGCCGCCTCACTCTGTAACAGCTTCCGTCGTCTCTACAGGCCAAAGTGCTGCGGCTTCTAGCCACCGTGTACCTGGAGTGGGACTGCAGGCTGTACCAGGACAAGGCTGTCAGTGCTATCAGCATGGCTAACGAGGTATAGTAACCGTTTCTACCATTTATAGCGGGCTTCTTTATGTACAAACGGTTTTATTCAGCTTTTCGAGGTTTGGTTGGCTCTCTTCTAAAAAAAAAATAACTTTAAAGGTTTTGGGGAGATTTTTATATTGTTTTTCTAAACTTTTAATTATACCTGACCATGGTGATTCTCATGACACCATAGCACAGAAGCATTTAGGGCCATGTTTTCTAAGTGGTGCTATTCCATCAGACAAGTTGAATGGGTAGTAAGGAGGGAGGAGGATTTAGAAATGAGTCACCAGGAGGAGGATTCGGAAGGAGGAGGAGTTTCCCTTTATGTGAACAACAAAACACAAGCGACATTAGTACAACGTACTGTGGAACAGACACTGGGTAACCCTAGATACTACTGGTGATACCCCATTCGTGCTGGGGGGGGAGGGTCTACAGTCCTCCTGGACAAGAGAAGAAGGTACATGTGGTGTTATGTAATTGACGCGTGATCGGCCTTCATTTCATCGTCGCTGGATGTGGTCGGAAGAACATTGCGGACCGTATCTATTGGCGTTGTTGCTTGAATGCTGCCTTGCTCGCAAAGGTTCAGTACTTCTGAGCAGTTTAACGCGCAATATTAACCGTTACAAATGTTCGTTCTCCCTCAAAATGGATGTGGCTTTGAAAGGCTGGTGTAAATGCTACAACCTCTTCATCAAATGATGGTCCATCACAAAAGTTATACGAGAGTGCTGAGAATTCCACGTTTTGGATAGAGAATGGAGCAGAAGGCTGCGGACATGGTGACTTCTCCTGTGCGGAGGCTGAGGGAAAGAGGGTGCTTTCCCTGGCCATACTAAACAGGCCGTGGGGGGCGTTCCTAGTGACGTCACGGAGCTGGTTCGCCCTCATTGGGCAGAGACCCCCTCTCCGTACATCCACAAGACCTATCAGGAAAGACTACACAACCTAAATAAGTAAAGCTTAGAGGAGAGAAAGGAGCAGGGATATGATGGAATCGTTCACATACACCAAGGGAAAGAAAGGAGCGCTAGAATAAGAGCTTGTTCTCTGACGCGGGAGGGAAATGGGAGGAGGTTCTTAATGCATTGGGTGGTAGATCAGTGGCACAACCTCCCAGCAGAGGTGGTCGGGGCTACTACAGTTAGGGAATTCAAACATGCACGGGATGGTATAAGACTAAATATAAAACCAAGGATCAAATAGAGTGAGCTTTTATAGCAGGATGGGAAAATGGGCAGACACGGGGGCCACGTGGGTAGGGTAATGGGCAGACACGGGGGGCACGTGGGTAGGGTAATGGGCAGACACGGGGGGCACGTGGGTAGGATAATGGGTAGACGGGGGCCACGTGGGTAGGATAATGGGCAGACACAGGGGCCACGTGGGTAGGATAATGGGCAGACACGGGCACACGTGGGTAGGATAATGGGCAGACACGGGGGCCACGTGGTTCTTATCTGCTGTCAAATTCTAAGCTCTATGGAATAGCACCACTTAGTAAATACGGGCCTTAGTGCTTCAGTATTCACCTGGCAGTGTTTGTGTGTCCTCGGTGAATTCCTCACCTAGTGCCCTCGGTGTGTGCCCCGGGTTCCGTGTCCTCAGTGATTTCCTCACCTAGTGCCCTCGGTGTGTGCCCCGGGTTCCGTGTCCTCAGTGATTTCCTCACCTAGTGCCCTCGGTGTGTGCCCCGGGTTCCGTGTCCTCAGTGATTTCCTCACCTAGTGCCCTCGGTGTGTGCCCCGGGTTCCGTGTCCTCAGTGATTTCCTCACCTAGTGCCCTCGGTGCGTGCCCCGGGTTCCGTGTCCTCAGTGATTTCCTCACCTAGTGCCCTCGGTGTGTGCCCCGGGTTCCGTGTCCTCAGTGATTTCCTCACCTAGTGCCCTCGGTGTGTGCCCCGGGTTCCGTGTCCTCAGTGATTTCCTCACCTAGTGTCCTCGGTGCGTGCCCCGGGTTCCGTGTCCTCAGTGATTTCCTATCCTAGTGTCCTCGGTGTGTGCCCCGGGTTCCGTGTCCTCAGTGATTTCCTCACCTAGTGTCCTCGGTGCGTGCCCCGGGTTCCGTGTCCTCAGTGATTTCCTATCCTAGTGCCCTCGGTGTGTGCCCCGGGTTCCGTGTCCTCAGTGATTTCCTCACCTAGTGCCCTCGGTGCGTGCCCCGGGTTCCGTGTCCTCAGTGATTTCCTCACCTAGTGTCCTCGGTGCGTGCCCCGGGTTCCGTGTCCTCAGTGATTTCCTCACCTAGTGCCCTCGGTGCGTGCCCCGGGTTCCGTGTCCTCAGTGATTTCCTCACCTAGTGTCCTCGGTGTGTGCCCCGGGTTCTGTGTCCTCAGTGATTTCCTCACCTAGTGTCCTCGGTGTGTGCCCCGGGTTCCGTGTCCTCAGTGATTTCCTCACCTAGTGCCCTCGGTGCGTGCCCCGGGTTCCGTGTCCTCAGTGATTTCCTCACCTAGTGTCCTCGGTGCGTGCCCCGGGTTCCGTGTCCTCAGTGATTTCCTCACCTAGTGCCCTCGGTGTGTGCCCCGGGTTCCGTGTCCTCAGTGATTTCCTCACCTAGTGTCCTCGGTGTGTGCCCCGGGTTCCGTGTGCTCAGTGATTTCCTCACCTAGTGTCCTCGGTGTGTGCCCCGGGTTCCGTGTCCTCAGTGATTTCCTCACCTAGTGTCCTCGGGGCGTGCCCCGGGTTCCGTGTCCTCGGTGATTTCCTCACCTGGTGCCCTCGGTGTGTGCCCGATTACGTGCCCTCGGTGTGCGCCCCGGTTTACTTGTCCTATGTGCGTTCCCCAGATTCCGGGTCCTCACTGCCTGCCCCGGGTTCCGGGTCCTTGGTGCGGGTTCCGTGTTTCTTTCGATGCTAGCGATATTTGGCATCGATATTTCGAAGACATTTTAAATTAAAATTTGCTGTTTTCTCTTATTTTGTGATTTTTTTTGGTTAGGTATTTTTTCAAGTGAAACATTGTAGGCCCTAAAAGGTGCGTCGGCCCCGGGCACTGCGCCTAGTCGCACTAAAAGGTGCGTCGGCCCCGGGCACTGCGCCTAGTCGCCCTAAAAGGTGCGTCGGAACCGGGCACTGCGCCTAGTCGCCCTAAAAGGTGCGTCGGCCCCGGGCACTGCGCCTAGTCGCACTAAAAGGTGCGTCGGCCCCGGGCACTGCGCCTAGTCGCCCTAAAAGGTGCGTCGGCCCCGGGCACTGCGCCTAGTCGCCCTAAAAGGTGCGTCGGAACCGGGCACTGCGCCTAGTCGCCCTAAAAGGTGCGTCGGCCCCGGGCACTGCGCCTAGTCGCACTAAAAGGTGCGTCGGCCCCGGGCACTGCGCCTAGTCGCACTAAAAGGTGCATCGGCCCCGGGCACTGCGCCTAGTCGCCCTAAAAGGTGCGTCGGAACCGGGCACTGCGCCTAGTCGCCCTAAAAGGTGCGTCGGCCCCGGGCACTGCGCCTAGTCGCCCTAAAAGGTGCGTCGGAACCGGGCACTGCGCCTAGTCGCACTAAAAGGTGCGTCGGCCCCGGGCACTGCGCCTAGTCGCACTAAAAGGTGCGTCGGCCCCGGGCACTGCGCCTAGTCGCACTAAAAGGTGCGTAGGCCCCGGGCACTGCGCCTAGTCGCCCTAAAAGGTGCGTAGGCCCCGGGCACTGCGCCTAGTCGCCCTAAAAGGTGCGTAGGCCCCGGGCACTGCGCCTAGTCGCCCTAAAAGGTGCGTAGGCCCCGGCACTGCGCCTAGTCGCCCTAAAAGGTGCGTAGGCCCCGGGCACTGCGCCTCGTCGCCCTAAAAGGTGCGTCGGCCCCGGGCACTGCGCCTCGTCGCCCTAAAAGGTGCGTCGGCCCCGGGCACTGCGCCTAGTCGCCCTAAAAGGTGCGTAGGCCCCGGGCACTGCGCCTAGTCGCCCTAAAAGGTGCGTAGGCCCCGGGCACTGCGCCTAGTCGCCCTAAAAGGTGCGTAGGCCCCGGCACTGCGCCTAGTCGCCCTAAAAGGTGCGTAGGCCCCGGCACTGCGCCTCGTCGCCCTAAAAGGTGCGTCGGCCCCGGGCACTGCGCCTCGTCGCCCTAAAAGGTGCGTCGGCCCCGGGCACTGCGCCTAGTCGCCCTAAAAGGTGCGTCGGCCCCGGGCACTCGCCGAGCCGCCCTAATGTATAAAGCAGCCCCGGGTACCGTGCCCTGAGCCGGTTCTGACTCTCGTATCTTCTTCAGGAGAATTTACATCCTGCCGGTCTCTTCTTGAAAATAAGAATTCTTCTGTGCGGCGCGCTGCCTGATGATGTCATCACTGCGGGTAAGTTACCTGGGAAGGGGGAGTATCATGGATGGAGGGCCGCAATCCTCAGCCAGCGTTTCAATGTCTTTGAGAGATGTAAGAAAAGGGCCAGGAGGGAGAGCTGTGGGTGTGACACAGACGGTGCCCGTGTCACTATGCCGCTCTCTGTCTGCTTCCTTGCAGCCGTCACAGAAATGCTGCGGTGCGAGCTGCCACTGGAGCTTTATCTGAACACAGTGAAGCTTCTCCTGGAACATGGCAGGTACGAGGACCCTGGGAGGGATTAGGTCACACCCCTGCCACCCGGGGGAGAGCGCTTACTAATAGTGTCGCCTCCCTCTTATACTGCGAGGGTGGCCTGGATTTAAGGGGGGTGGAGCTGTGCGTACGTGAATTCTTATTAACCAGAAAGGCTATTACTGCTGTGAAGTGCTAAGTACATGGATAGTGCTGTACAAGTAATAATATACATACTGCTAGTGCCTACCCCAAAGAACTTACTATCTAATCTTTAGGATCCGCCATTAACCAAGGTCAGAATGACTTTCCCATGGCCAGTAAGCACATAGCTCCCGCTCACACCCGACATGGGCTTTATAAGGATGGAGTCTGGGAAGGGACTGTCTCTGTACCTGTGCAGGGATCACCTGGGCTTTATAAGGATGGAGTCTGGGAAGTGACTGTCTCTGTACCTGTGCAGGGATCACCTGGGCTTTATAAGGATGGAGTCTGGGAAGGGACTGTCTCTGTACCTGTGCAGGGATCACCTGGGCTTTATAAGGATGGAGTCTGGGAAGGGACTGTCTCTGTACCTGTGCAGGGATCACCTGGGCTTTATAAGGATGGAGTCTGGGAAGGGACTGTCTCTGTACCTGTGCAGGGATCACCTGGGCTTTATAAGGATGGAGTCTGGGAAGGGACTGTCTCTGTACCTGTGCAGGGATCACCTGGGCTTTATAAGGATGGAGTCTGGGAAGGGACTGTCTCTGTACCTGTGCAGGGATCACCTGGGCTTTATAAGGATGGAGTCTGGGAAGTGACTGTCTCTGTACCTGTGCAGGGATCACCTGGGCTTTATAAGGATGGAGTCTGGGAAGGGACTGTCTCTGTACCTGTGCAGGGATCACCTGGGCTTTATAAGGATGGAGTCTGGGAAGGGACTGTCTCTGTACCTGTGCAGGGATCACCTGGGCTTTATAAGGATGGAGTCTGGGAAGGGACTGTCTCTGTACCTGTGCAGGGATCACCTGGGCTTTATAAGGATGGAGTCTGGGAAGGGACTGTCTCTGTACCTGTGCAGGGATCACCTGGGCTTTATAAGGATGGAGTCTGGGAAGGGACTGTCTCTGTACCTGTGCAGGGATCACCTGGGCTTTATAAGGATGGAGTCTGGGAAGGGACTGTCTCTGTACCTGTGCAGGGATCACCTGGGCTTTATAAGGATGGAGTCTGGGAAGGGACTGTCTCTGTACCTGTGCAGGGATCACCTGGGCTTTATAAGGATGGAGTCTGGGAAGGGACTGTCTCTGTACCTGTGCAGGGATCACCTCGGCTTTGACTTCCTGAAGATGGTATGCCAGCACTTCGAGTCCTCCCCGGAGCTCGGGAAAGTTCTCATCTTGCAAATCCAGCTCCTGCTCCAGCGTGGGAAGGAACTGTTGGCCCGGCAGAAGATAGAAGACCTTATCACTGGTGCGGGGGAGAGTGTGCAGTGGTCACACATGGACTGAGGCAGGGGCGGGGGGGTGTATACATGGACTGATGGAGAGGTAGGAGTAGGATATATAGGGGGTGTATACATGGACTGGGGGGAAGGTAGGAGGGGGATATATAGGGGGTGTATACATGGACTGGGGGAGCAGAGGGGATACAAGGGGTGTATACATGGACTGAGGGAGGGACGAGATACACAGGTGGTTGTATACTGTACATGGACCGTGAAGGAGGGGCAGGGGGGATACACAGGGGGATGTATACATGGACTGGGGAGGGGCAGGGCGGGTGGTGTATACATGGACTGAGGGAGGGGCAGGGTGGTGTATACATGGACTGAGGGAGGGGCAGGGGGTGTATACTTGGACTGAGGGAGGGGCAGGGGGTGTATACTTGGACTGAGGGAGGGGCAGGGGGGATGTACATAACTGAGGGAGGGGCAGGTGTTTAGGACGTTTGGCTGCTGGCGTTCTACCTCCGGGACACTTTGTTGCAATGTCCACTCCTGCTCCCAACAGCCACCCGCCTCGCCCCCGCCGCGCCCCCGACCCAGCCAGGCTGTTCCAACGCGCCATCTTTAAATGTCCCGCGGCACTGCGCAGTGTAGCGGCCCCGCGCGGGACACTGACATGCAGGCGTCGTAGCGGCAGACCTGGCTTGGCTTGTTGCGTCAGGTGCGCGGCGAACAGCTTGCAGTTGGGCGCAGGAGTGGACATCGCGGAAAACTGCAGCGTTCCATTTCGATAGGCAGGGGGTATACACTGGGGGGGTATACTTGGACTGAGGAAGGGGCGGGGGTATACACGGGGTATGCGTGACCTGAGGGAGGGGCAGAGGGTATACACACGGGGGTTATGTGTGGACTGAGTGAGGGGGTATACATACCGGGAGTATGCGTGGACTGAGGGAGGGGCAGGGGGTATACACATGGGTATGTGTGGACTGAGTGAGGGGGTATACATACCGGGGGTATGTGTGGACTGAGGAAGGGGCAGGGAGTATTCACACGGGGGTATGTGTGGACTGAGGGAGGGGCAGGGGGTATACACATGGGTATGTGTGGACTGAGGAAGGGGCAGGGAGTATTCACATGGGGTGGGTTTATGTGTGGGGACTGAGGGAGGGGCACTGCAATTAACTGAAATGACAGCAGTATGAGGGGGGCCCTAACGCTGCAGTATGAGGGAGACCCTTACGCCGCAGTATGAGGGGGGCCCTTACGCTGCAGTATGAGGGGGGCCCTTATGCTGCAGTATGAGGGGAGCCCTTACGCCGCAGTATGAGGGGGGCCCTTACGCCGCAGTATGAGGGGGGCCCTTACGCCGCAGTATGAGGGGGGCCCTTACGCCGCAGTATGAGGGGGGCCCTTACGCCGCAGTATGAGGGGAGCCCTTACGCCGCAGTATGAGGGGGGCCCTTACGCAGCAGTATGAGGGAGGCCCTTACGCCGCAGTATGAGGGGGGTCCTTACGCTGCAGTATGAGGGGGGCCCTTACGCCGCAGTATGAGGGGGGCCCTTACGCCGCAGTATGAGGGGGGCCCTTACGCCGCAGTATGAGGGGGGCCCTTACGCCGCAGTATGAGGGGGGCCCTTACGCCGCAGTATGAGGGGGGCCCTTACGCCGCAGTATGAGGGGGGCCCTTACGCCGCAGTATGAGGGGGGCCCTTACGCCGCAGTATGAGGGGGGCCCTTACGCCGCAGTATGAGGGGGGCCCTTACGCCGCAGTATGAGGGGGGCCCTTACGCCGCAGTATGAGGGGGGTCCTTACGCCGCAGTATGAGGGGGGCCCTTACGCCGCAGTATGAGGGGGGCCCTTACGCCGCAGTATGAGGGGGGCCCTTACGCCGCAGTATGAGGGGGGCCCTTACGCCGCAGTATGAGGGGGGCCCTTACGCCGCAGTATGAGGGGGGCCCTTACGCCGCAGTATGAGGGGGGCCCTTACGCCGCAGTATGAGGGGGGCCCTTACGCCGCAGTATGAGGGGGGCCCTTACGCCGCAGTATGAGGGGGGCCCTTACGCCGCAGTATGAGGGGGCCCTTACGCCGCAGTATGAGGGGGGCCCTTACGCCTCAGTATGAGGGGGGCCCTTACGCCGCAGTATGAGGGGGGCCCTTACGCCGCAGTATGAGGGGGGCCCTTACGCCGCAGTATGAGGGGGGTCCTTACGCCGCAGTATGAGGGAGACCCTTACGCCTCAGTATGAGGGGGGCCCTTACGCCGCAGTATGAGGGGGGCCCTTACGCCGCAGTATGAGGGGGGCCCTTACGCCGCAGTATGAGGGGGGCCCTTACGCCTCAGTATGAGGGGGGCCCTTACGCCGCAGTATGAGGGGGGCCCTTACGCCGCAGTATGAGGGGGGCCCTTACGCTGCAGTATGAGGGGGGCCCTTACGCTGCAGTATGAGGGGGCCCTTACGCTGCAGTATGAGGGGGGCCCTTACGCCGCAGTATGAGGGGGGCCCTTACGCCGCAGTATGAGGGGGGCCCTTACGCTGCAGTATGAGGGGGGCCCTTACGCTGCAGTATGAGGGGGGCCCTTACGCCGCAGTATGAGGGGGGCCCTTACGCTGCAGTATGAGGGGGGCCCTTACGCTGCAGTATGAGGGGGGCCCTTACGCCGCAGTATGAGGGGGGCCCTTACGCTGCAGTATGAGGGGGGCCCTTACGCTGCAGTATGAGGGGGACCCTTACGCTGCAGTATGAGGGGGGCCCTTACGCCGCAGTATGAGGGGGGCCCTTACGCCGCAGTATGAGGGGGGCCCTTACGCCGCAGTATGAGGGGGGCCCTTACGCCGCAGTATGAGGGGGGCCCTTACGCCGCAGTATGAGGGGGGCCCTTACGCCGCAGTATGAGGGGGGCCCTTACGCCGCAGTATGAGGGGGGCCCTTACGCTGCAGTATGAGGGGGGCCCTTACGCTGCAGTATGAGGGGGGCCCTTACGCCGCAGTATGAGGGGGGCCCTTACGCTGCAGTATGAGGGGGGCCCTTACGCCGCAGTATGAGGGGGGCCCTTACGCCGCAGTATGAGGGGGGCCCTTACGCAGCAGTATGAGGGGGGCCCTTACGCTGCAGTATGAGGGGGGTCCTTACGCAGCAGTATGAGGGGGGCCCTTACGCAGCAGTATGAGGGGGGCCCTTACGCAGCAGTATGAGGGGGGCCCTTACGCCGCAGTATGAGGGGGGCCCTTACGCAGCAGTATGAGGGGGGCCCTTACGCTGCAGTATGAGGGGGGTCCTTACGCCGCAGTATGAGGGGGGCCCTTACGCTGCAGTATGAGGGGGGCCCTTACGCCGCAGTATGAGGGGCCCTTACGCCGCAGTATGAGGGGGGCCCTTACGCCGCAGTATGAGGGGGGCCCTTACGCTGCAGTATGAGTATGAGGGGGGCCCTTACGCCGCAGTATGAGGGGGGTCCTTACGCCGCAGTATGAGGGGGGCCCTTACGCTGCAGTATGAGGGGGGCCCTTACGCTGCAGTATGAGGGGGGCCCTTACGCCGCAGTATGAGGGGGGCCCTTACGCCGCAGTATGAGGGGGGCCCTTACGCCGCAGTATGAGGGGGGCCCTTACGCAGCAGTATGAGGGGGGCCCTTACGCTGCAGTATGAGGGGGGTCCTTACGCAGCAGTATGAGGGGGGCCCTTACGCAGCAGTATGAGGGGGGCCCTTACGCAGCAGTATGAGGGGGGCCCTTACGCCGCAGTATGAGGGGGGCCCTTACGCAGCAGTATGAGGGGGGCCCTTACGCTGCAGTATGAGGGGGGTCCTTACGCCGCAGTATGAGGGGGGCCCTTACGCTGCAGTATGAGGGGGGCCCTTACGCCGCAGTATGAGGGGCCCTTACGCCGCAGTATGAGGGGGGCCCTTACGCCGCAGTATGAGGGGGGCCCTTACGCTGCAGTATGAGTATGAGGGGGGCCCTTACGCCGCAGTATGAGGGGGGTCCTTACGCCGCAGTATGAGGGGGGCCCTTACGCTGCAGTATGAGGGGGGCCCTTACGCTGCAGTATGAGGGGGGCCCTTACGCCGCAGTATGAGGGGGGCCCTTACGCCGCAGTATGAGGGGGGCCCTTACGCCGCAGTATGAGGGGGGCCCTTACGCCGCAGTATGAGGGGGGTCCTTACGCCGCAGTATGAGGGGGGCCCTTACGCTGCAGTATGAGTATGAGGGGGGCCCTTACGCCGCAGTATGAGGGGGGCCCTTACGCCGCAGTATGAGGGGGGCCCTTACGCCGCAGTATGAGGGGGGCCCTTACGCAGCAGTATGAGGGGGGTCCTTACGCCGCAGTATGAGGGGGGCCCTTACGCCGCAGTATGAGGGGGGCCCTTACGCCGCAGTATGAGGGGGGCTCTTACGCCGCAGTATGAGGGGGGCCCTTACGCCGCAGTATGAGGGGGGCCCTTACGCCGCAGTATGAGGGGGCCCTTACGCCGCAGTATGAGGGGGGCCCTTACGCCGCAGTATGAGGGGGGCCCTTACGCCGCAGTATGAGGGGGGCCCTTACGCCGCAGTATGAGGGGGGCCCTTACGCCGCAGTATGAGGGGGGCCCTTACGCCGCAGTATGAGGGGGGCCCTTACGCCGCAGTATGAGGGGGGCCCTTACGCCGCAGTATGAGGGGGGCCCTTACGCCGCAGTATGAGGGGGGCCCTTACGCCGCAGTATGAGGGGGGCCCTTACGCCGCAGTATGAGGGGGGCCCTTACGCTGCAGTATGAGGGGGCCCTTACGCTGCAGTATGAGGGGGGCCCTTACGCCGCAGTATGAGGGGGGCCCTTACGCCGCAGTATGAGGGAGGCCCTTACGCTGCAGTATGAGGGGGGCCCTTACGCCGCAGTATGAGGGGGGCCCTTACGCCGCAGTATGAGGGGGGCCCTT
This sequence comes from Ascaphus truei, assembly GCF_040206685.1. NCBI lineage: Eukaryota > Metazoa > Chordata > Amphibia > Anura > Ascaphidae > Ascaphus > Ascaphus truei. The sequence continues at coordinate 53,451,664 of NC_134498.1, forward strand.
ACGCCGCAGTATGAGGGAGGTCCTTACGCCGCAGTATGAGGGGGGCCCTTACGCTGCAGTATGAGGGGGGCCCTTACGCTGCAGTATGAGGGGGGCCCTTACGCTGCAGTATGAGGGGGGCCCTTACGCCGCAGTATGAGGGGGGCCCTTACGCCGCAGTATGAGGGGGGCCCTTACGCCGCAGTATGAGGGGGGCCCTTACGCCGCAGTATGAGGGGGGCCCTTACGCCGCAGTATGAGGGGGGCCCTTACGCTGCAGTATGAGGGGGGCTCTTACGCCGCAGTATGAGGGGGGCCCTTACGCCGCAGTATGAGGGGGGCCCTTACGCCGCAGTATGAGGGGGGCCCTTACGCCGCAGTATGAGGGGGGCCCTTACGCCGCAGTATGAGGGGGGCCCTTACGCCGCAGTATGAGGGGGGCCCTTACGCTGCAGTATGAGGGGGGCCCTTACGCCGCAGTATGAGGGGGGCCCTTACGCTGCAGTATGAGGGAGGCCCTTACGCTGCAGTATGAGGGGGGCCCTTACGCCGCAGTATGAGGGGGGCCCTTACGCTGCAGTATGAGGGGGGCCCTTACGCCGCAGTATGAGGGGGGCCCTTACGCTGCAGTATGAGGGGGGCCCTTACGCTGCAGTATGAGGGGGGCCCTTACGCTGCAGTATGAGGGGGGCCCTTACGCTGCAGTATGAGGGGGGCCCTTACGCTGCAGTATGAGGGGGGCCCTTACGCCGCAGTATGAGGGGGGCCCTTACGCCGCAGTATGAGGGGGGCCCTTACGCCGCAGTATGAGGGGGGCCCTTACGCTGCAGTATGAGGGGGGCCCTTACGCCGCAGTATGAGGGGGGCCCTTACGCTGCAGTATGAGGGGGGCCCTTACGCTGCAGTATGAGGGGGGCCCTTACGCCGCAGTATGAGGGGGGCCCTTACGCCGCAGTATGAGGGAGGTCCTTACGCCGCAGTATGAGGGGGGCCCTTACGCCGCAGTATGAGGGGGGCCCTTACGCTGCAGTATGAGGGGGGCCCTTACGCTGCAGTATGAGGGGGGCCCTTACGCCGCAGTATGAGGGGGGCCCTTACGCCGCAGTATGAGGGGGGCCCTTACGCTGCAGTATGAGGGGGGCCCTTACGCCGCAGTATGAGGGGGGCCCTTACGCCGCAGTATGAGGGGGGCCCTTACGCTGCAGTATGAGGGGGGCTCTTACGCCGCAGTATGAGGGGGGCCCTTACGCCGCAGTATGAGGGGGGCCCTTACGCCGCAGTATGAGGGGGGCCCTTACGCCGCAGTATGAGGGGGGCCCTTACGCCGCAGTATGAGGGGGGCCCTTACGCCGCAGTATGAGGGGGGCCCTTACGCCGCAGTATGAGGGGGGCCCTTACGCCGCAGTATGAGGGGGGCCCTTACGCCGCAGTATGAGGGGGGCCCTTACGCCGCAGTATGAGGGGGGCCCTTACGCTGCAGTATGAGGGGGGCCCTTACGCTGCAGTATGAGGGGGGCCCTTACGCTGCAGTATGAGGGGGGCCCTTACGCCGCAGTATGAGGGGGGCCCTTACGCCGCAGTATGAGGGGGGCCCTTACGCCGCAGTATGAGGGGGGCCCTTACGCCGCAGTATGAGGGGGGCCCTTACGCCGCAGTATGAGGGGGGTCCTTACGCCGCAGTATGAGGGGGGCCCTTACGCTGCAGTATGAGGGAGGCCCTTACGCTGCAGTATGAGGGGGGCCCTTACGCCGCAGTATGAGGGGGGCCCTTACGCTGCAGTATGAGGGGGGCCCTTACGCCGCAGTATGAGGGGGGCCCTTACGCCGCAGTATGAGGGGGGCCCTTACGCTGCAGTATGAGGGGGGCCCTTACGCTGCAGTATGAGGGGGGCCCTTACGCTGCAGTATGAGGGGGGCCCTTACGCTGCAGTATGAGGGGGGCCCTTACGCCGCAGTATGAGGGGGGCCCTTACGCCGCAGTATGAGGGGGGCCCTTACGCCGCAGTATGAGGGGGGCCCTTACGCTGCAGTATGAGGGGGGCCCTTACGCCGCAGTATGAGGGGGGCCCTTACGCTGCAGTATGAGGGGGGCCCTTACGCCGCAGTATGAGGGGGGCCCTTACGCCGCAGTATGAGGGGGGCCCTTACGCAGCAGTATGAGGGGGGCCCTTACGCTGCAGTATGAGGGGGGTCCTTACGCCGCAGTATGAGGGGGGCCCTTACGCTGCAGTATGAGGGGGGCCCTTACGCCGCAGTATGAGGGGCCCTTACGCCGCAGTATGAGGGGGGCCCTTACGCCGCAGTATGAGGGGGGCCCTTACGCTGCAGTATGAGTATGAGGGGGGCCCTTACGCCGCAGTATGAGGGGGGTCCTTACGCCGCAGTATGAGGGGGGCCCTTACGCTGCAGTATGAGGGGGGCCCTTACGCTGCAGTATGAGGGGGGCCCTTACGCCGCAGTATGAGGGGGGCCCTTACGCCGCAGTATGAGGGGGGCCCTTACGCCGCAGTATGAGGGGGGCCCTTACGCAGCAGTATGAGGGGGGCCCTTACGCTGCAGTATGAGGGGGGTCCTTACGCAGCAGTATGAGGGGGGCCCTTACGCAGCAGTATGAGGGGGGCCCTTACGCAGCAGTATGAGGGGGGCCCTTACGCCGCAGTATGAGGGGGGCCCTTACGCAGCAGTATGAGGGGGGCCCTTACGCTGCAGTATGAGGGGGGTCCTTACGCCGCAGTATGAGGGGGGCCCTTACGCTGCAGTATGAGGGGGGCCCTTACGCCGCAGTATGAGGGGCCCTTACGCCGCAGTATGAGGGGGGCCCTTACGCCGCAGTATGAGGGGGGCCCTTACGCTGCAGTATGAGTATGAGGGGGGCCCTTACGCCGCAGTATGAGGGGGGTCCTTACGCCGCAGTATGAGGGGGGCCCTTACGCTGCAGTATGAGGGGGGCCCTTACGCTGCAGTATGAGGGGGGCCCTTACGCCGCAGTATGAGGGGGGCCCTTACGCCGCAGTATGAGGGGGGCCCTTACGCCGCAGTATGAGGGGGGCCCTTACGCCGCAGTATGAGGGGGGTCCTTACGCCGCAGTATGAGGGGGGCCCTTACGCTGCAGTATGAGTATGAGGGGGGCCCTTACGCCGCAGTATGAGGGGGGCCCTTACGCCGCAGTATGAGGGGGGCCCTTACGCCGCAGTATGAGGGGGGCCCTTACGCAGCAGTATGAGGGGGGTCCTTACGCCGCAGTATGAGGGGGGCCCTTACGCCGCAGTATGAGGGGGGCCCTTACGCCGCAGTATGAGGGGGGCTCTTACGCCGCAGTATGAGGGGGGCCCTTACGCCGCAGTATGAGGGGGGCCCTTACGCCGCAGTATGAGGGGGCCCTTACGCCGCAGTATGAGGGGGGCCCTTACGCCGCAGTATGAGGGGGGCCCTTACGCCGCAGTATGAGGGGGGCCCTTACGCCGCAGTATGAGGGGGGCCCTTACGCCGCAGTATGAGGGGGGCCCTTACGCCGCAGTATGAGGGGGGCCCTTACGCCGCAGTATGAGGGGGGCCCTTACGCCGCAGTATGAGGGGGGCCCTTACGCCGCAGTATGAGGGGGGCCCTTACGCCGCAGTATGAGGGGGGCCCTTACGCTGCAGTATGAGGGGGCCCTTACGCTGCAGTATGAGGGGGGCCCTTACGCCGCAGTATGAGGGGGGCCCTTACGCTGCAGTATGAGGGAGGCCCTTACGCTGCAGTATGAGGGGGGCCCTTACGCCGCAGTATGAGGGGGGCCCTTACGCTGCAGTATGAGGGGGGCCCTTACGCTGCAGTATGAGGGGGGCCCTTACGCCGCAGTATGAGGGGGGCCCTTACGCCGCAGTATGAGGGAGGTCCTTACGCCGCAGTATGAGGGGGGCCCTTACGCTGCAGTATGAGGGGGGCCCTTACGCTGCAGTATGAGGGGGGCCCTTACGCTGCAGTATGAGGGGGGCCCTTACGCTGCAGTATGAGGGGGGCCCTTACGCCGCAGTATGAGGGGGGCCCTTACGCTGCAGTATGAGGGGGGCCCTTACGCCGCAGTATGAGGGGGGCCCTTACGCCGCAGTATGAGGGGGGCCCTTACGCTGCAGTATGAGGGGGGCTCTTACGCCGCAGTATGAGGGGGGCCCTTACGCCGCAGTATGAGGGGGGCCCTTACGCCGCAGTATGAGGGGGGCCCTTACGCCGCAGTATGAGGGGGGCCCTTACGCCGCAGTATGAGGGGGGCCCTTACGCCGCAGTATGAGGGGGGCCCTTACGCCGCAGTATGAGGGGGGCCCTTACGCCGCAGTATGAGGGGGGCCCTTACGCCGCAGTATGAGGGGGGCCCTTACGCCGCAGTATGAGGGGGGCCCTTACGCCGCAGTATGAGGGGGGCCCTTACGCTGCAGTATGAGGGGGGCCCTTACGCCGCAGTATGAGGGGGGCCCTTACGCTGCAGTATGAGGGAGGCCCTTACGCTGCAGTATGAGGGGGGCCCTTACGCCGCAGTATGAGGGGGGCCCTTACGCTGCAGTATGAGGGGGGCCCTTACGCCGCAGTATGAGGGGGGCCCTTACGCCGCAGTATGAGGGGGGCCCTTACGCTGCAGTATGAGGGGGGCCCTTACGCTGCAGTATGAGGGGGGCCCTTACGCTGCAGTATGAGGGGGGCCCTTACGCTGCAGTATGAGGGGGGCCCTTACGCTGCAGTATGAGGGGGGCCCTTACGCTGCAGTATGAGGGGGGCCCTTACGCTGCAGTATGAGGGGGGCCCTTACGCTGCAGTATGAGGGGGGCCCTTACGCCGCAGTATGAGGGGGGCCCTTACGTGTGTGTGTGTGTGTGTGTGTGTGTGTGTGTAGCAGTGCGGGTTTTCCGGGCCCCGCTTTGTGTATCTGAGGGTCCGCAGTGTGATAGAACCTGTCCATGTCACACAGACCCCTGATATGTACCTGAAGAAGGTATCATTTCTCCCACATTGAGGGGTCTCATTCCCCTCACAGACGCTTTACACATATTGTGCGCCCGATGCTGAAGCAGCTCATTGTTTTTCAGGTCATTACCCAAGGAAGCAGCTGTCCCCAGACACAGTGACCCAGCTACACCTCATCCTGTGGGATTCGGCAGCCAAGAGCTTTGAGGTCCTGTACACATATTGTGCATACATTCCCTGTTTCAGTTCTGTATGTGATCTTCCAGGAACTTAAAGGCTTGTGATAAGGAGATGAACCCCTTGTACAGGCTCGTGTGTGTGTGTGTGTGTGTGTGTGTTTCTGTGTGCGTGTGCATTTTTCCGCACACAGTATAGAACAGCCCTTAGCTGGAAGCTCACGCACACGCACACGCACACGCACACGGCCGCACACAGTATAGAACAGCCCTTAGCTGGAAGCTCACGCACACGCACACACACACGGCCGCACACAGTATAGAACAGCCCTTAGCTGGAAGCTCACGCACACGCACACGCACACACACACGGCCGCACACAGTATAGAACAGCCCTTAGCTGGAAGAGGGCAGGACTGGCCCCGCCGGCCCTTTCTTGTACTTGTTAATTAGGGACAGGTGATCCGCACCCGGCTTCATTTGCAAAACCTTCCCTGGCCTTTAACCCTTAGTAGGGATAGGTATCATTTGCAAATGCAGGGCTTGTGTATCTCCCATCCCCCACCTCACCACCGTTCCTCTCACAGTGTGCGTGTGTTTCTCTGTGTGTGCGCGCCTGGGTCTTTCTGTCAGCGCGCGCGTGTTTGTGTGAGAGTACACACGCACGCGCGCGCAACATGAAACAAAAATAACAATAAAGGAGTCATAAAAAAATAACGTTCACGTTCAGAGCGTGTGTGGGTCTCTGGCGCGGGACCTCACCCCTATGTGCCGATTTTCACTTGTTACACCTTGATATAGCGCGTAGGGGCGTTTTTACATTTTAATCCATGTAATTAATTCATTTTAATTGGAGTCACCTCTGGATCTCCTTGTTTCGGCGATGGGCCTGCTCTGCACTTTTCCTACTTGCAGGGAGAGTCAGCCTGCTTCGTGTCTATCAGTACATGTATATGAGTACATGCATGTATGAACCTGTGTATGCATGCAAGAGTGCAATGCGCCCGCTTATAATTCTGCGCTACATTGGGGTCCTATAGTAGCGGACCCTTCATACCCCGGCCCCGCTAAAGTCCGCTCCTTGTGTGCTTTTGGCCTGAGGTTAGACCAGTGAGACTGGGAGTGCTTGGTAGAGAATGGTGCTCTTTCGGTTACTGGATGTGTCTGCTCTCGATCACAGGCGAAGAACTACACAGACGCCCTCCAGTGGTATGACTACTCCCGGGAGTTATACACGCCGGAGCACACCGCGCCGAACCTTGCCAAGCTGCAGCGGAACCGCGCCTCCTGCCTCCTACACCTAAAGCAGCTCCCCAAGGTCAGACCCGCAGAGCAATGTAACGCTCCTAGAGACCCGCAGAGCAATGTAACGCTCCTCTAGAGAATCGCAGAGCAATGTAACGCTCCTCTAGAGAATCGCAGAGCAATGTAACGCTCCTCTGGAGAATCGCAGAGCAATGTAACGCTCCTTTAGAGACCCGCAGAGCAATGTAACGCTCCTCTGGAGAATCGCTGAGCAATGTAACGCTCCTCTAGAGAATCGCAGAGCAATGTAACGCTCCTAGAGACCCGCAGAGCAATGTAACGCTCCTAGAGACCCGCAGAGCAATGTAACGCTCCTCTGGAGACCCGCAGAGCAATGTAACGCTCCTCTAGAGAATCGCAGAGCAATGTAACGCTCCTAGAGACCCGCAGAGCAATGTAACGCTCCTAGAGACCCGCAGAGCAATGTAACGCTCCTCTGGAGACCCGCAGAGCAATGTAACGCTCCTCTGGAGAATCGCAGAGCAATGTAACGCTCCTAGAGACCCGCAGAGCAATGTAACGCTCTTCTAGAGAATCACAGAGCAATGTAACGCTCCACTAGAGGCCCGCAGAGCAATGTAACGCTCCTCTAGAGAATCGCAGAGCAATGTAACGCTCCACTAGAGGCCCGCAGAGCAATGTAACGCTCCTCTGGAGACCCGCAGAGCAATGTAACGCTCCTCTGGAGACCCGCAGAGCAATGTAACGCTCCTCTAGAGACCCGCAGAGCAATGTAACGCTCCTCTAGAGAATCGCAGAGCAATGTAACGCTCCACTAGAGGCCCGCAGAGCAATGTAACGCTCCTCTGGAGACCCGCAGAGCAATGTAACGCTCCTCTGGAGACCCGCAGATCAATGTAACGCTCCTCTAGAGACCCGCAGAGCAATGTAACGCTCCTCTAGAGACTCGCAGAGCAATGTAACGCTCCTCTAGAGACTCGCAGAGCAATGTAACGCTCCTCTAGAGACCCGCAGAGCAATGTAACGCTCCTCTGGAGACCCGCAGAGCAATGTAACGCTCCTCTGGAGACCCGCAGAGCAATGTAACGCTCCTCTGGAGACCCGCAGAGCAATGTAACGCTCCTCTAGAGACCCGCAGAGCAATGTAATGCTCCTCTAGAGACTCACAGAGCAATGTAACGCTACTCTGGAGACCCGCAGAGCAATGTAACGCTCCTCTAGAGACCCGCAGAGCAATGTAATGCTCCTCTAGAGACTCGCAGAGCAATGTAACGCTACTCTGGAGACCCGCAGAGCAATGTAACACTCCTCTAGAGACCCGCAGAGCAATGTAACGCTCCTCTAGAGACTCGCAGAGCAATGTAACGCTACTCTGGAGACCCGCAGAGCAATGTAACGCTCCTCTAGAGACCCGCAGAGCAATGTAATGCTCCTCTAGAGACTCGCAGAGCAATGTAACGCTCCTCTAGAGACCCGCAGAGCAATGTAACATTCCTCTAGAGACCCGCAGAGCAATGTAACGCTCCTCTAGAGACCCGCAGAGCAATGTAATGCTCCTCTAGAGACTCGCAGAGCAATGTAACGCTCCTCTAGAGACCCGCAGAGCAATGTAATGCTCCTCTAGAGACTCGCAGAGCAATGTAACGCTCCTCTAGAGACCCGCAGAGCAATGTAACACTCCTCTAGAGACCCGCAGAGCAATGTAACACTCCTCTAGAGACCCGCAGAGCAATGTAACGCTCCTCTAGAGACCCGCAGAGCAATGTAACACTCCTCTAGAGACTCGCAGAGCAATGTAACGCTCCTCTAGAGACCCGCAGAGCAATGTAACGCTCCTCTGGAGACCCGCAGAGCAATGTAACGCTCCTCTGGAGTACCGCAGAACATTCCTCAAGCAAACCTTTCCTATCTAAAGAGACGTGCAGAGTATCACTTAATATATCCCTTATTTAATATATCCGCATATACTAGTGTGTTGTATAACATAATGCGGCGGTCAGCTGCGCCAATTGGAGCGCTGTGATTGGTCACTGGAAGGCTTGTCACTGTTCTGTGCAGGCCAGAGAGGCGGTGATGGAAGCTGAGCACTGCGACCCTGACAGCATGCTAACGCAGCTCAGCTTGTACAAGATAGCCATGCTGGAGAGTAATGTCCCTGAAGGTAGGAGCCCCCTACACTTGCCAATCACTCATTCACACCTGACATATGGGAGGTGGGCCACTCAAACTAGCCAGAGCCCGGCTGCAAACTGTCAGTGATCTGTACAGTGTGTGCAGACAGCTCTGAGTAAGTGTGAGTGAGCATACGAGTGCAGATACAAGAACCTGAATAAGCTTAGCAGAGAGGGAGCGAGCGAGGCCAGGTGCGTGTGAGCAGCGAGCGAGCGAGGTCAGGTGCATGTGAGCAGCGAGCGAGCGAGGCCAAGTGCGTGTGAGCAGCGAGCGAGCGAGGTCAGGTGCGTGTGAGCAGCGAGCGACGTCAGGTGCGTGTGAGCAGCGAGCGAGCGAGGCCAGGTGCATGTGAGCAGCGAGCGTGCGAGGCCAGGTGCGTGTGAGCAGCGAGCAAGGCCAGGTGCGTGTGAGCAGCGAGCGTGCAAGGCCAGGTATGTCTGAGCAGCGAGCGAGGCCAGGTGCGTCTGAGCAGCGAGCGAGGCCAGGTGCGTGTGAGCAGCGAGCGAGGCCAGGTGCATGTGAGCAGCGAGGGAGGTCAGGTGCGTGTGAGCAGCGAGCGAGGCCAGGTGCGTGTTCAGCAGCGAGCGAGCAAAGCCAGGTGCGTGTGAGCAGCGAGCGAGCGAGGCCAGGTGCGTGTGAGCAGCAAGCGAGCGAGGCCAGGTACGTGTTCAGCAGCAAGCGAGCTAGGCCAGGTGCGTGTGAGCAGCGAGCGAGCGAGGCCAGGTGCGTGTGAGCAGCGAGCGAGCGAGGCCAGGTGCGTGTGAGCAGCGAGCGAGGCCAGGTGCGTGTTCAGCAGCGAGCGAGCAAAGCCAGGTGCGTGTGAGCAGCGAGCGAGCGAGGCCAGGTGCGTGTGAGCAGCGAGCGAGCGAGGCCAGGTGCGTGTGAGCAGCGAGCGAGGCCAGGTGCGTGTTCAGCAGCGAGCGAGCAAAGCCAGGTGCGTGTGAGCAGCGAGCGAGCGAGGCCAGGTGCGTGTGAGCAGCAAGCGAGCGAGGCCAGGTACGTGTTCAGCAGCAAGCGAGCTAGGCCAGGTGCGTGTGAGCAGCGAGCGTGCGAGGTCAGGTGCGTGTGAGCAGCGAGCGAGGCCAGGTGCATGTGAGCAGCGAGCGAGCGAGGCCAGGTGCGTGTGAGCAGCGAGCGAGGCCAGGTGCGTGTGAGCAGCGAGCGAGGCCAGGTGCGTGTGAGCAGCGAGCGTGCGAGGCCAGGTGCGTGTGAGCAGCGAGCGAGGCCAAGTGCGTGTGAGCAGCGAGCGTGCAAGGCCAGGTGCGTGTGAGCAGCGAGCGAGTGAGGCCAGGTGCGTGTGAGCAGCGAGCGAGGCCAGGTGCGTGAGAGCAGCGAGCGAGGCCAGGTGCGTGTGAGCAGCGAGCGAGGCCAGGTGCGTGTGAGCAGCGAGCGAGGCCAGGTGCGTCTGAGCAGCGAGCGAGGCCAGGTGCGTCTGAGCAGTGAGTGTGGGCAGGTGCGTGTGAGCAGCGAGCGAGTGAGGCCAGGTGCGTGTGAGCAGCGAGCGAGCGAAGCCAGGTGCGTGTGAGCAGCGAGCGAGCGAGGCCAGGTACGTGTTCAGCAGCGAGCGAGCGAGGCCAGGTGCGTGTGAGCAGCAAGCGAGCGAGGTCAGGTGCGTGTGAGCAGCGAGCGAGGTCAGGTGCGTGTGAGCAGCGAGGGAGGCCAGGTGCGTGTGAGCAGCGAGGGAGGCCAGGTGCGTCTGAGCAGTGAGTGTGGGCAGGTGCGTGTGAGCAGCGAGTGAGGCCAGGTGCGTGTGAGCAGCGAGCGAGGCCAGGTGCGTGTGAGCAGCGAGCGAGGCCAGGTGCGTCTGAGCAGCGAGCGAGGCCAGGTGCGTCTGAGCAGTGAGTGTGGGCAGGTGCGTGTGAGCAGCGAGCGAGTGAGGCCAGGTGCGTGTGAGCAGCGAGCGAGCGAAGCCAGGTGCGTGTGAGCAGCGAGCGAGCGAGGCCAGGTACGTGTTCAGCAGCGAGCGAGCGAGGCCAGGTGCGTGTGAGCAGCGAGCGAGCGAGGCCAGGTACGTGTGAGCAGCGAGCGAGGCCAGGTGCATGTGAGCAGCGAGCGAGCGAGGCCAGGTGCGTGTGAGCAGCAAGCGAGCGAGGTCAGGTGCGTGTGAGCAGCGAGCGAGGTCAGGTGCGTGTGAGCAGCGAGGGAGGCCAGGTGCGTGTGAGCAGCGAGGGAGGCCATGTGCGTCTGAGCAGTGAGTGTGGGCAGGTGCGTGTGAGCAGCGAGCGAGTGAGGCCAGGTGCGTGTGAGCAGCGAGCGAGCGAAGCCAGGTGCGTCTGAGCAGTGAGTGTGGGCAGGTGCGTGTGAGCAGCGAGCGAGTGAGGCCAGGTGCGTGTGAGCAGCGAGCGAGCGAAGCCAGGTGCGTGTGAGCAGCGAGCGAGCGAGGCCAGGTACGTGTTCAGCAGCGAGCGAGCGAGGCCAGGTGCGTGTGAGCAGCAAGCGAGCGAGGTCAGGTGCGTGTGAGCAGCGAGCGAGGTCAGGTGCGTGTGAGCAGCGAGGGAGGCCAGGTGCGTGTGAGCAGCGAGGGAGGCCAGGTGCGTCTGAGCAGTGAGTGTGGGCAGGTGCGTGTGAGCAGCGAGTGAGGCCAGGTGCGTGTGAGCAGCGAGTGAGGCCAGGTGCGTGTGAGCAGCGAGCGAGGCCAGGTGCGTGTGAGCAGCGAGCGAGGTCAGGTGCGTGTGAGCAGCGAGGGAGGCCAGGTGCGTGTGAGCAGCGAGGGAGGCCAGGTGCGTCTGAGCAGTGAGTGTGGGCAGGTGCGTGTGAGCAGCGAGTGAGGCCAGGTGCGTGTGAGCAGCGAGTGAGGCCAGGTGCGTGTGAGCAGCGAGCGAGGCCAGGTGCGTGTGAGCAGCAAGCGAGCGAGGCCAGGTGCGTGTGAGCAGCGAGCGAGGCCAGGTGCATGTTCAGCAGCGAGCGAGGCCAGGTGCGTGTTCAGCAGCGAGCGAGCGAGGCCAGGTGCGTGTGAGCAGCGAGCGAGGCCAGATGCGTGTGAGCAGCGAGCGAGGCCAGGTGCGTGTGAGCAGCGAGCGAGGCCAGGTGCGTGTGAGCAGCGAGCGAGGCCAGGTGCGTGTGAGCAGCGAGCGAGCGAGGCCAGGTGCGTGTGAGCAGCGAGCGAGGTCGGGTGCGTGTGAGCAGCGAGCGTACGAGGCCAGGTGCGTGTGAGCAGCGAGCGAGGCCAGGTGCGTGTGAGCAGCGAGTGAGCGAGGCCAGGTGCGTGTGAGCAGCGAGCGAGCGAGGTCAGGTGCGTGTAAGCAGCGAGCGAGGCCATGTGCGTGTGAGCAGCGAGGGAGGCCAGGTGCGTCTGAGCAGCGAGCGAGCGAGCAAGGCCAGGTGCGTGTGAGCAGCGAGCGAGGCCATGTGCGTGTGAGCAGCGAGGGAGGCCAGGTGCGTCTGAGCAGCGAGCGAGCAAGGCCAGGTGCATGTGAGCAGCGAGTGAGCGAGGCCAGGTGCATGTGAGCAGCGAGCGAGCGAGGTCAGGTGCGTGTAAGCAGCGAGCGAGGCCATGTGCGTGTGAGCAGCGAGGGAGGCCAGGTGCGTGTAAGCAGCGAGCGAGGCCATGTGCGTCTGAGCAGCGAGCGAGGCCAGGTGCGTGTGAGCAGCGAGCGAGGCCAGGTGCGTGTGAGCAGCGAGGGAGGCCAGGTGCGTCTGAGCAGCGAGCGAGGCCAGGTGCGTGTGAGCAGTGAGTGTGAGCAGCGAGCGAGGCCAGGTGCGTGTGAGCAGCGAGCGAGGCCAGGTGCGTGTGAGAAGCGAGGGAGGCCAGGTGCGTCTGAGCAGCGAGCGAGGCCAGGTGCGTGTGAGCAGTGAGTGTGAGCAGCGAGCGAGGCCAGGTGCGTGTGAGCAGTGAGTGTGAGCAGCGAGCGAGGCCAGGTGCGTGTGAGCAGTGAGTGTGAGCAGCGAGCGAGGCCAGGTGCGTGTGAGTGTGACAGCGAGCGAGGCCAGGTGCGTGTGAGCAGTGAATGTGGGCAGTGAGTGAGTAACTGACGTGCCTGTTGCAGCTACAGACGCTGTATGTACCATGGGAAAGCTGGCGGCAGAGCCGGACACCGTGCGGCTTCTCATGGAGCAGAGCTGTTCAGCTACTGACCTGCTGAGCCTGGCGGCACAAATAGCCCTGGAGGTAAGTGGGCGAGTAAGAGTGGCAGAGACATGGCCACGCACTCAGGGGTGTGACATTTAGATTGCAAGCTCTTGGGGACAGAAATGTAGCTGTACTCTGTAGCGGTGCGGTTGAGACGGGGCCTATTCATTAGGAAACACTACATCGTCAGAGTATTAGTTTGGGGGCAGATCTGAGGGTCTCCCGCCCATAACACACATTACAGAATGCTCTGATCCTAAGCGTAGCAATATTACGCAATACTGGCCGTGTGATACGGGACATTGCCCGGTATGTAGCGTCGCACATATAGTATGTAGCGTCGCACGCGTAGCAATATTACGCAGTACTGGCTGTGTGATACGTGACATTGCCCGGTATGTAGCGTCGCACATATAGTATGTAGCGTCGCACGCGTAGCAATATTACGCAGTACTGGCTGTGTGATACGTGACATTGCCCGGTATGTAGCGTCGCACATATAGTATGTAGCGTCGCACGCGTAGCAATATTACGCAGTACTGGCTGTGTGATACGTGACATTGCCCGGTATGTAGCGTCGCACATATAGTATGTAGCGTCGCACGCGTAGCAATATTACGCAGTACTGGCTGTGTGATACGTGACATTGCCCGGTATGTAGCGTCGCACATATAGTATGTAGCGTCGCACATATAGTATGTAGCGTCGCACGCGTAGCAATATTACGCAGTACTGGCTGTGTGATACGGGACATTGCCCGGTATGTAGCGTCGCACATATAGTATGTAGCGTCGCACGCGTAGCAATATTACGCAGTACTGGCTGTGTGATACGTGACATTGCCCGGTATGTAGCGTCGCACATATAGTATGTAGCGTCGCACGCGTAGCAATATTACGCAGTACTGGCCGTGTGATACGGGACATTGCCCGGTATGTAGCGTCGCACATATAGTATGTAGCGTCGCACATATAGTATGTAGCGTCGCACGCGTAGCAATATTACGCAGTACTGGCTGTGTGATACGGGACATTGCCCGGTATGTAGCGTCGCACATATAGTATGTAACGTCGCACGCGTAGCAATATTACGCAGTACTGGCTGTGTGATACGGGACATTGCCCGGTATGTAGTGTCGCACATATAGTATGTAGCGTCGCACGCGTAGCAATATTACGCAGTACTGGCTGTGTGATACGTGACATTGCCCGGTATGTAGCGTCGCACATATAGTATGTAGCGTCGCACGCGTAGCAATATTACGCAGTACTGGCTGTGTGATACGTGACATTGCCCGGTATGTAGCGTCGCACATATAGTATGTAGCGTCGCACGCGTAGCAATATTACGCAGTACTGGCTGTGTGATACGGGACATTGCCCGGTATGTAGCGTCGCACATATAGTATGTAGCGTCGCACGCGTAGCAATATCACGCAGTACTGACTGTGTGATACGTGACATTGCCCGGTATGTAGCGTCGCACATATAGTATGTAGCGTCGCACGCGTAGCAATATCACGCAGTACTGACTGTGTGATACGTGACATTGCCCGGTATGTAGCGTCGCACATATAGTATGTAGCGTCGCACGTGTAGCAATATTACGCAGTACTGGCTGTGTGATGCGTGACATTGCCCGGTATGTAGCGTCGCACATATAGTATGTAGCGTCGCACGCGTAGCAATATCACGCAGTACTGACTGTGTGATACGTGACATTGCCCGGTATGTAGCGTCGCACATATAGTATGTAGCGTCGCACGCGTAGCAATATTACGCAGTACTGGCTGTGTGATACGTGACATTGCCCGGTATGTAGCGTCGCACATATAGTATGTAGCGTCGCACGCGTAGCAATATTACGCAGTACTGGCTGTGTGATACGTGACATTGCCCGGTATGTAGCGTCGCACATATAGTATGTAGCGTCGCACGCGTATCAATATTACGCAGTACTGGCTGTGTGATACGTGACATTGCCCGGTATGTAGCGTCGCACATATAGTATGTAGCGTCGCACGCGTGGTAGCACTATTACGCAGTACTGGCTGTGTGATACGTGACATTGCCCGGTATGTAGCGTCGCACATATAGTATGTAGCGTCGCACGCGTAGCAATATTACGCAGTACTGGCTGTGTGATACGTGACATTGCCCGGTATGTAGCGTCGCACATATAGTATGTAGCGTCGCACGCGTAGCAATATTACGCAGTACTGGCTGTGTGATACGTGACATTGCCCGGTATGTAGCGTCGCACATATAGTTTGTAACGTCGCACGCGTAGCAATATTACGCAGTACTGGCTGTGTGATACGTGACATTGCCCGGTATGTAGCGTCGCACATATAATATGTAACGTCGCACGCGTAGCAATATTACGCAGTACTGGCTGTGTGATACGGGACATTGCCCGGTATGTAGCGTCGCACATATAGTATGTAGCGTCGCACGCGTATCCATATTACGCAGTACTGGCTGTGTGATACGTGACATTGCCCGGTATGTAGCGTCGCACATATAGTATGTAGCGTCGCACGCGTATCCATATTACGCAGTACTGGCTGTGTGATACGTGACATTGCCCGGTATGTAGCGTCGCACATATAGTATGTAGCGTCGCACGCGTAGCAATATTACGCAGTACTGGCTGTGTGATACGTGACATTGCCCGGTATGTAGCGTCGCACATATAGTATGTAGCGTCGCACGCGTAGCAATATTACGCAGTACTGGCTGTGTGATACGTGACATTGCCCGGTATGTAGCGTCGCACATATAGTATGTAGCGTCGCACGCGTAGCAATATTACGCAGTACTGGCTGTGTGATACGTGACATTGCCCGGTATGTAGCGTCGCACATATAGTATGTAACGTCGCACGCGTAGCAATATTACGCAGTACTGGCTGTGTGATACGTGACATTGCCCGGTATGTAGCGTCGCACATATAGTATGTAGCGTCGCACGCGTAGCAATATTACGCAGTACTGGCTGTGTGATACGTGACATTGCCCGGTATGTAGCGTCGCACATATAGTATGTAGCGTCGCACGCGTAGCAATATTACGCAGTACTGGCTGTGTGATACGTGACATTGCCCGGTATGTAGCGTCGCACATATAGTATGTAGCGTCGCACGCGTATCAATATTACGCAGTACTGGCTGTGTGATACGTGACATTGCCCGGTATGTAGCGTCGCACATATAGTATGTAGCGTCGCACGCGTAGCAATATTACGCAGTACTGGCTGTGTGATACGTGACATTGCCCGGTATGTAGCGTCGCACATATAGTATGTAGCGTCGCACGCGTAGCAATATTACGCAGTACTGGCTGTGTGATACGTGACATTGCCCGGTATGTAGCGTCGCACATATAGTATGTAACGTCGCACGCGTAGCAATATCACGCAGTACTGGCTGTGTGATACGTGACATTGCCCGGTATGTAGCGTCGCACATATAGTATGTAACGTCGCACGCGTAGCAATATTACGCAGTACTGGCTGTGTGATACGTGACATTGCCCGGTATGTAGTGTCGCACATATAGTATGTAACGTCGCACGCGTAGCAATATTACGCAGTACTGGCTGTGTGATACGTGACATTGCCTGGTATGTAGCGTCGCACATATAGTATGTAACGTCGCACGCGTAGCAATATTACGCAGTACTGGCTGTGTGATACGTGACATTGCCCGGTATGTAGCGTCGCACATATAGTATGTAGCGTCGCACGCGTAGCAATATTACGCAGTACTGGCTGTGTGATACGTGACATTGCCCGGTATGTAGCGTCGCACATATAGTATGTAGCGTCGCACGCTTAGCAATATTACGCAGTACTGGCTGTGTGATACGTGACACTGCCCGGTATGTAGCGTCGCACATATAGTATGTAGCGTCGCACGCGTAGCAATATTACGCAGTACTGGCTGTGTGATACGTGACACTGCCCGGTATGTAGCGTCGCACATATAGTATGTAGCGTCGCACGCGTATCCATATTACGCAGTACTGGCTGTGTGATACGTGACATTGCCCGGTATGTAGCGTCGCACATATAGTATGTAGCGTCGCACGCGTATCAATATTACGCAGTACTGGCTGTGTGATACGTGACATTGCCCGGTATGTAGCGTCGCACATATAGTATGTAGCGTCGCACGCGTAGCAATATTACGCAGTACTGGCTGTGTGATACGGGACATTGCCCGGTATGTAGCGTCGCACATATAGTATGTAGCGTCGCACGCGTAGCAATATTACGCAGTACTGGCTGTGTGATACGTGACATTGCCCGGTATGTAGCGTCGCACATATAGTATGTAACGTCGCACGCGTAGCAATATCACGCAGTACTGGCTGTGTGATACGTGACATTGCCCGGTATGTAGCGTCGCACATATAGTATGTAGCGTCGCACGCGTAGCAATATCACGCAGTACTGGCTGTGTGATACGTGACACTGCCCGGTATGTAGCGTCGCACATATAGTATGTAGCGTCGCACGCGTAGCAATATCACGCAGTTCTGGCTGTGTGATACGTGACATTGCCCGGTATGTAGCGTCGCACATATAGTATGTAGCGTCGCACGCGTAGCAATATCACGCAGTACTGGCTGTGTGATACGTGACATTGCCCGGTATGTAGCGTCGCACATATAGTATGTAGCGTCGCACGCGTAGCAATATTACGCAGTACTGGCTGTGTGATAAGTGACATTGCCCGGTATGTAGCGTCGCACATATAGTATGTAGCGTCGCACGCGTAGCAATATTACGCAGTACTGGCTGTGTGATACGGGACATTGCCCGGTATGTAGCGTCGCACATATAGTATGTAGCGTCGCACGCGTAGCAATATTACGCAGTACTGGCTGTGTGATACGTGACATTGCCCGGTATGTAGCGTCGCACATATAGTATGTAGCGTCGCACGCGTAGCAATACTACGCAGTACTGGCCGTGTGATACGTGACATTGCCCGGTATGTAGCGTCGCACATATAGTATGTAACGTCGCACGCGTAGCAATATCACGCAGTACTGGCTGTGTGATACGTGACATTGCCCGGTATGTAGCGTCGCACATATAGTATGTAGCGTCGCACGCGTAGCAATATCACGCAGTACTGGCTGTGTGATACGTGACATTGCCCGGTATGTAGCGTCGCACATATAGTATGTAGCGTCGCACGCGTAGCAATATCACGCAGTTCTGGCTGTGTGATACGTGACATTGCCCGGTATGTAGCGTCGCACATATAGTATGTAGCGTCGCACGCGTAGCAATATCACGCAGTACTGGCTGTGTGATACGTGACATTGCCCGGTATGTAGCGTCGCACATATAGTATGTAGCGTCGCACGCGTAGCAATATCACGCAGTACTGGCTGTGTGATACGTGACATTGCCCGGTATGTAGCGTCGCACATATAGTATGTAGCGTCGCACGCGTAGCAATATTACGCAGTACTGGCTGTGTGATACGTGACATTGCCCGGTATGTAGCGTCGCACATATAGTATGTAGCGTCGCACGCGTATCAATATTACGCAGTACTGGCTGTGTGATACGTGACATTGCCCGGTATGTAGCGTCGCACATATAGTATGTAGCGTCGCACGCGTAGCAATATTACGCAGTACTGGCTGTGTGATACGTGACATTGCCCGGTATGTAGCGTCGCACATATAGTATGTAGCGTCGCACGCGTAGCAATATTACGCAGTACTGGCAGTGTGATACACTGGCGACACACTTTATTCGAGCTCGGCTAGTACCACGAATTCGGGTATACCCGGGTGTATTGAGGTTTGTGACTGTTTTCTGCCCGAGTGCATTGAGTTATTTTCCGGCAGGGATTGAAGCATTTTATTCCCGCTGGCTGCAATACTGCACAGTACATATATATATATACTGCATTACAATTCATGAATTTATGCCATCTGGTAGACACGCGAAGCATTGCAGCCTATTAAATCCTAATCATTATCATTTAACAGATCAGCCGCCCGTCAGCCAGGCATGAACCCAGGCTGGGAAGGCAAATGCAACGGGGCTTGTCAGAGGTGAGGAGCGGCGCATTCCAGGTATCTGCCAGGTACATACCGGGTATTTGCTCGAATAAAGTGTGTCGGTGCAGTACGTGACATTGCCCGGTATGTAGCGTCGCACATATAGTATGTAACGTCGCACGCGTAGCAATATTACGCAGTACTGGCTGTGTGATACGTGACATTGCCCGGTATGTAGCGTCGCACATATAGTATGTAGCGTCGCACGCGTAGCAATATCACGCAGTACTGGCTGTGTGATACGTGACATTGCCCGGTATGTAGCGTCGCACATATAGTATGTAGCGTCGCACGCGTAGCAATATCACGCAGTACTGGCTGTGTGATACGTGACATTGCCCGGTATGTAGCGTCGCACATATAGTATGTAGCGTCGCACGCGTATCCATATTACGCAGTACTGGCCGTGTGATACGTGACATTGCCCGGTATGTAGCGTCGCACATATAGTATGTAGCGTCGCACATATAGTATGTAGCGTCGCACGCGTATCCATATTACGCAGTACTGGCCGTGTGATACGTGACATTGCCCGGTATGTAGCGTCGCACATATAGTCTGTGTCTTTTATACACGCCTTGTTTGCATTCTGTTTCCTTTACGGACACCAGAGGGGATTGCAACTTTTAAACTATAGGACCCGTCTTCCCCACCACGGTTACAATGTTTAGGGGCTACCAGAATACACCGGGGAGATTTATGGGGTCTCACTTTGTGCCCGTCTCCTACTGCACCTTTCCCAACAGAACAGTCAGAAGCAAGTGGCGATGAGAGCGCTGGAGTTCCTGGTGTGGCGCTCCCCGGACTCAGGGCAGGTGTTCACATCCCTCAGGTAACGTGGGCAGGGTGATCACAGATACCCTTCTCTGTGGGGGAGGAGCGACGCCGCGGGAGGGGGGACACCGCGCGAGGGGGGGGGGGACACGGTTTCCTCCGCTAAACTCTGGGATTTCCTGCAGCATTTTACCTGCGGAGGAAAGGAGATAGAAAACGGGCCCAACGTGGTCCGATGACGTTGAATGGGTCAGCCTGGGAATCTCTCCCTTATACACACACACAACAAGTCTTACACCTGCTCAAGCAAAGAAATAACATGTAGCACAGGAGCAGTTATAACACGCAACACGCATGATCTACGTGTCTAGTTATCACAGGCGCAGGCACATTTACTCTTCTCCTTTAGGTGTTTGGTGCGACTGATACTTTCTGGAGAAGACGCCGAAACGGAGGAGAGACGGTGAGAAAGACCACTCACTGAGTGTGTGGTGAGAGAGAGACCACTCATTGAGTGAGTGTGTGGTGAGAGAGAGACCACTCACTGAGTGAGTGTGTGGTGAGAGAGAGACCACTCACTGAGTGTGTGGTGAGAGAGAGACCACTCACTGAGTGTGTGTGTGGTGAGAGAAAGACCACTCACTGAGTGAGTGTGTGGTGAGAGAGAGACCACTCACTGAGTGTGTGTGTGGTGAGAGAAAGACCACTCACTGAGTGAGTGTGGTGTGAGAGAGAGACCACACACTGAGTGTGTGGTGAGAGAGAGACCACTCACTGAGTGAGTGTGTGGTGAGAGAAAGACCACTCACTGAGTGAGTGTGGTGTGAGAGAGAGACCACACACTGAGTGAGTGTGTGGTGAGAGAGGCCACTCACTGAGTGTGTGGTGTGAGAGAGAGACCACTCACTGAGTGAGTGTGTGGTGAGAGAGAGACCACTCACTGAGTGTGTGGTGTGAGAGAGAGACCACTCACTGAGTGAGTGTGTGGTGAGAGAGAGACCACTCACTGAGTGTGTGTGTGTGGTGAGAGAAAGACCACTCACGGAGTGAGTGTGTGGTGAGAGAGACCACTCACTGAGTGTGTGGTGAGAGAGAGACCACTCACTGAGTGTGTGTGGTGAGAGAAAGACCACTCGCTGAGTGAGTGTGTGGTGATTGAGACCACTCACTGA
>NC_134498.1:53482299-53596846 GCF_040206685.1 Ascaphus truei
GCGTGCTGGCTCCTGGTGACGTCATTAGGCGCGCTGGCTCCTGGTGACGTCATTAGGCGTGCTGGCTCCTGGTGACGCTCTGTAGGCGTGCTGGCTCCTGGTGACGTCATTAGGCGTGCTGGCACCTGGTGACGTCATTAGGCGTGCTGGCTCCTGGTGACGTCATTAGGCGTGTTGGCTCCATGTGACGTTATTAGGCACGCTGGCTCCTGGTGACGTCATTAGGCGTGCTGGCTCCTGGTGACGCTCTGTAGGCGTGCTGGCTCCTGGTGACGTCATTAGGCGTGCTGGCACCTGGTGACGTCATTAGGCGTGCTGGCACCTGGTGACGTCATTAGGCGCGCTGGCTCCTGGTGACGTCATTAGACGTGCTGGCTCCTGGTGACGTCATTAGGTGTGCTGGCTCCTGGTGACGTCATTAGGCGTGCTGGCTCCTGGTGACGTCATTAGGCGTGCTGGCACCTGGTGACGTCATTAGGCGCGCTGGCTCCTGGTGACGTCATTAGGCGTGCTGGCTCCTGGTGACGTCATTAGGCGTGCTGGCACCTGGTGACGTCATTAGGCGTGCTGGCTCCTGGTGACGCTCTGTAGGCGTGCTGGCTCCTGGTGACGTCATTAGGCGTGCTGGCACCTGGTGACGTCATTAGGCGTGCTGGCTCCTGGTGACGTCATTAGGCGCGCTGGCTCCTGGTGACGTCATTAGGCGTGCTGGCTCCTGGTGACGTCATTAGACGCGCTGGCTCCTGGTGACGTCATTAGCAAAGCCCACAACACACACACACACACACACACACATTAGCTCAGCAAAGCCCACAACACACACACACACACACACACACACACATTAGCTCAGCAAAGCCCACAACACACACACACATACACACATTAGCTCAGCAAAGCCCACAACACACACACACACACACACACACACACACACACAAGCTCAGCAAAGCCCACACACACACACACATTAGCTCAGCAAAGCCCACAACACACACACACACACACACACACACATTAGCTCAGCAAAGCCCACAACACACACACACACACACACACACACACACACACACACATTAGCTCAGCAAAGCCCACAACACACACACACACACACACACACACTAGCTCAGCAAAGCCCACACACACACACACACACACACACACATTAGCTCAGCAAAGCCCACAACACACACACACACACACACACACATTAGCTCAGCAAAGCCCACAACACACACACACACACACACACACACACACACATTAGCTCAGAAACGCCCACAACACACACACACACACACACACACACACACACACATACACACACACACACACATTAGCTCAGCAAAGCCCACAACACACACACACACACACACACATTAGCTCAGCAAAGCCCACAACACACACATACACACACACACACACACACACACTAGCTCAGCAAAGCCCACAACACACACACACCCACACACACACATTAGCTCAGCAAAGCCCACAACACACACACACACACACACACATTAGCTCAGCAAAGCCCACAACACACACACACACACACACACACACACACTAGCTCAGCAAAGCCCACACACACACACACACACACATTAGCTCAGCAAAGCCCACAACACACACACACACACACATTAGCTCAGCAAAGCCCACAACACACACACACACACATTAGCTCAGCAAAGCCCACAACACACACACACACACACACACACACACACACACACACATACACACACACACACACACATTAGCTCAGCAAAGCCTACAACACACACACACACACACACACACACACA
Source organism: Ascaphus truei (assembly GCF_040206685.1). NCBI lineage: Eukaryota > Metazoa > Chordata > Amphibia > Anura > Ascaphidae > Ascaphus > Ascaphus truei. Next base: position 53,484,111 of record NC_134498.1, read on the forward strand.
CACATTAGCTCAGCAAAGCCCACAACACACACACACACACACACACACACACACTAGCTCAGCAAAGCCCACAACACACACACACCCACACACACACATTAGCTCAGCAAAGCCCACAACACACACACACACACACACACATTAGCTCAGCAAAGCCCACAACACACACACACACACACACACACATTAGCTCAGCAAAGCCCACAACACACACACACACACACACACACACACACACACATTAGCTCAGCAAAGCCCACAACATCCTTCAGGAGACAGAGATCCTCATCTTGCGCTAGTGACATGTCCCTGTCCTTACTTGTGTGGCTCCTGGTGACGTCATTAGGCGTGCTGGCTCCTGGTGATGTCATTAGACGTGCTGGCTCCTGGTGACGTCATTAGGCGTGCTGGCTCCTGGTGACGCTCTGTAGGCGTGCTGGCTCCTGGTGACGTCATTAGGCGTGCTGGCTCCTGGTGACGTCATTAGGCGTGCTGGCTCCTGGTGACGTCATTAGACGTGCTGGCTCCTGGTGACGTCATTAGGCGTGCTGGCTCCTGGTGACGCTCTGTAGGCGTGCTGGCTCCTGGTGACGTCATTAGGCGTGCTGGCACCTGGTGACGTCATTAGGCGTGCTGGCTCCTGGTGACGTCATTAGGCGCGCTGGCTCCTGGTGACGTCATTAGGCGTGCTGGCTCCTGGTGACGTCATTAGGCGCTCTGGCTCCTGGTGACGTCATTAGGCGTGCTGGCTCCTGGTGACGTCATTAGGCGTGCTGGCTCCTGGTGACGTCATTAGGCGTGCTGGCTCCTGGTGACGTCATTAGGCGTGCTGGCTCCTGGTGACGTCATTAGGCGTGCTGGCTCCTGGTGACGTCATTAGGCGTGCTGGCTCCTGGTGACGTCATTAGGCGCGCTGGCTCCTGGTGACGTCATTAGGCGTGCTGGCTCCTGGTGACGTCATTAGGCGTGCTGGCTCCTGGTGACGTCATTAGGCGCGCTGGCACCTGGTGACGTCATTAGGCGCGCTGGCTCCTGGTGACGTCATTAGGCGTGCTGGCTCCTGGTGACGCTCTGTAGGCGTGCTGGCTCCTGGTGACGTCATTAGGCGTGCTGGCTCCTGGTGACGTCATTAGGCGTGCTGGCTTCTGGTGACGTCATTAGGCGTGCTGGCTCCTGGTGACGTCATTAGGCGTGCTGGCTCCTGGTGACGTCATTAGGCGCGCTGGCTCCTGGTGACATCATTAGACGTGCTGGTGACGTCATTAGACGTGCTGGCACCTGGTGACGTCATTAGGCGTGCTGGCTTCTGGTGACGTCATTAGGCGTGCTGGCACCTGGTGACGTCATTAGGCGTGCTGGCTCCTGGTGACGTCATTAGGCGTGCTGGCTCCTGGTGACGTCATTAGGCGTGCTGGCACCTGGTGACGTCATTAGGCGTGCTGGCTCCTGGTGACGTCATTAGGCGTGCTGGCTCCTGGTGACGTCATTAGGCGTGCTGGCACCTGGTGACGTCATTAGGCGTGCTGGCTCCTGGTGACGTCATTAGGCATGCTGGCACCTGGTGACGTCATTAGGCTTGCTGGCTCCTGGTGACGCTCTGTAGGCGTGCTGGCTCCTGGTGACGTCATTAGACGTGCTGGCTCCTGGTGACGTCATTAGGCGTGCTGGCACCTGGTGACGTCATTAGGCGTGCTGGCTGCTGGTGACGTCATTAGACGTGCTGGCTCCTGGTGACGTCATTAGGCGTGCTGGCACCTGGTGACGTCATTAGGCGTGCTGGCTCCTGGTGACGTCATTAGACGTGCTGGCTGCTGGTGACGTCATTAGACGTGCTGGCTCCTGGTGACGTCATTAGGCGTGCTGGCTCCTGGTGACGTCATTAGGCGTGCTGGCTCCTGGTGACGTCATTAGACGTGCTGGCACCTGGTGACGTCATTAGGCGTGCTGGCTCCTGGTGACGCTCTGTAGGCGTGCTGGCTCCTGGTGACGCTCTGTAGGCGTGCTGGCTCCTGGTGACGCTCTGTAGGCGTGCTGGCTCCTGGTGACGCTCTGTAGGGTTGCTCTTTACTCCTTATTTTATTTATTTCCCCAGAGTCGCTGATAAAGAACTCCTGCTTTCTTATTTAAACACAGGTACTGTCCCGCTCTGCTTCCTCCTCATAGGTTTGAGCTATGTGACAGGGTACTGGTACTAGTGACATGCTGCTGTGTGACAGGGTACTGGTACTAGTGACATGCTGCTGTGTGACAGGGTACTAGTGTCATGCTGCTGTGTGACAGGGTACTAGTGACATGCTGCTGTGTGACAGGGTACTGGTACTAGTGACATGCTGCTGTGTGACAGGATACTAGTGACATGCTGCTGTGTGACAGGGTACTGGTACTAGTGACATGCTGCTGTGTGACAGGGTACTAGTGTCATGCTGCTGTGTGACAGGGTACTAGTGACATGCTGCTGTGTGACAGGGTACTGGTACTAGTGACATCCCGCTGTGTGACACGGTACTAGTGACATGCTGCTGTGTGACAGGGTACTAGTGACATGCTGCTGTGTGACAGGATACTGGTACTAGTGACATGCTGCTGTGTGACAGGGTACTGGTACTAGTGACATGCTGCTGTGTGACAGGGTACTAGTGACATGCTGCTGTGGTACAGGGTACTGGTACTAGTGACATGCTGCTGTGTGACAAGGTACTGGTACTAGTGACATGCTGCTGTGTGACAGGGTACTAGTGACATGCTGCTGTGTGACAGGGTACTAGTGACATGCTGCTGTGTGACAGGATACTGGTACTAGTGACATGCTGCTGTGTGACAGGGTACTAGTGACATGCTGCTGTGTGACAGGGTACTAGTGACATGCTGCTGTGTGACAGGGTAGTGGTACTAGTGACATGCTGCTGTGAGACAGGATACTGGTACTAGTGACATGCTGCTGTGTGACAGGGTACTAGTGACATGCTGCTGTGTGACAGGATACTGGTACTAGTGACATGCTGCTGTGTGACAGGGTACTGGTACTAGTGACATGCTGCTGTGTGACAGGGTACTAGTGACATGCTGCTGTGTGACAGGGTACTGGTACTAGTGACATGCTGCTGTGTGACAGGGTACTGGTACTAGTGACATGCTGCTGTGTGACAGGGTACTAGTGACATGTTGCTGTGTGACAGGGTACTGGTACTAGTGACATGCTGCTGTGTGACAGGGTACTAGTGACATGCTGCTGTGTGACAGGATACTGGTACTAGTGACATGCTGCTGTGTGACAGGGTACTAGTGACATGCTGCTGTGTGACAGGGTACTAGTGACATGCTGCTGTGTGACAGGGTACTGGTACTAGTGACATGCTGCTGTGTGACAGGGTACTGGTACTAGTGACATGCTGCTGTGTGACAGGGTACTAGTGACATGCTGCTGTGTGACAGGGTACTGGTACTAGTGACATGCTGCTGTGAGACAGGGTACTGGTACTAGTGACATGCTGCTGTGTGACAGGGTACTGGTACTAGTGACATGCTGCTGTGTGACAGGGTACTGGTACTAGTGGCATGCTGCTGTGTGACAGGATACTGGTACTAATGACATGCTGCTGTGTGACAGGGTACTAGTGACATGCTGCTGTGTGACAGGATACTGGTACTAGTGACATGCTGCTGTGTGACAGGGTACTAATGACATGCTGCTGTGTGACAGGGTACTAGTGACATGCTGCTGTGTGACAGGGTACTGGTACTAGTGACATGCTGCTTGCTGTGTGACAGGGTACTGGTACTAGTGACATGCTGCTGTGTGACAGGGTACTAATGACATGCTGCTGTGTGACAGGGTACTAGTGACATGCTGCTGTGTGACAGGGTACTGGTACTAGTGACATGCTGCTTGCTGTGTGACAGGGTACTAGTGACATGCTGCTGTGTGACAGGGTAGTGGTACTAGTGACATGCTGCTGTGTGACAGGGTACTGGTACTAGTGACATGCTGCTTTGTGACAGGGTACTGGTACTAGTGACATGCTGCTGTGTGACAGGGTACTAGTGACATGCTGCTGTGTGACAGGGTACTGGTACTAGTGACATGCTGCTGTGTGACAGGGTACTAGTGACATGCTGCTGTGTGACAGGATACTGGTACTAGTGACATGCTGCTGTGTGACAGGATACTGGTACTAGTGACATGCTGCTGTGTGACAGGGTACTAATGACATGCTGCTGTGTGACAGGGTACTAGTGACATGCTGCTGTGTGACAGGGTACTGGTACTAGTGACATGCTGCTTGCTGTGTGACAGGGTACTGGTACTAGTGACATGCTGCTTTGTGACAGGGTACTGGTACTAGTGACAGGGTACTAGTGACATGCTGCTGTGTGACAGGGTACTGGTACTAGTGACATGCTGCTGTGTGACAGGGTACTAGTGACATGCTGCTGTGTGACAGTGTACTGGTACTAGTGACATGCTGCTGTTTGACAGGGTACTAGTGACATGCTGCTGTGTGACAGGGTACTAGTGACATGCTGCTGTGTGACAGGGTACTGGTACTAGTGACATGCTGCTGTGTGACAGGGTACTGGTACTAGTCACATGCTGCTGTGTGACAGGGTACTAGTGACATGCTGCTGTGTGAGAGGGTACTGGTACTAGTGACATGCTGCTGTGAGACAGGGTACTGGTACTAGTGACATGCTGCTGTGAGACAGGGTACTAGTGACATGCTGCTGTGTGACAGTGTACTAGTGACATGCTGCTGTGTGACAGGGTACTGGTACTAGTGACATGCTGCTGTGGTACAGGGTACTAGTGACATGCTGCTGTGTGACAGGGTACTAGTGACATGCTGCTGTGTGACAGGGTACTGGTACTAGTGACATGCTGCTGTGGTACAGGGTACTGGTACTAGTGACATGCTGCTGTGTGACAGGGTACTGGTACTAGTGACATGCTGCTGTGAGACAGGGTACTGGTACTAGTGACATGCTGCTGTGAGACAGGGTACTGGTACTAGTGACATGCTGCTGTGTGACAGGGTACTGGTACTAGTGACATGCTGCTGTGTGACAGGGTACTGGTACTAGTGACATGCTGCTGTGTGACAGGGTACTAGTGACATGCTTGCTGTGTGACAGGGTACTGGTGACATGCTGCTGTGTGACAGGGTACTGGTACTAGTGACATGCTGCTGTGAGACAGGGTACTAGTGACATGCTGCTGTGTGACAGTGTACTAGTGACATGCTGCTGTGTGACAGGGTACTGGTACTAGTGACATGCTGCTGTGGTACAGGGTACTAGTGACATGCTGCTGTGTGACAGGGTACTAGTGACATGCTGCTGTGTGACAGGGTACTGGTACTAGTGACATGCTGCTGTGGTACAGGGTACTGGTACTAGTGACATGCTGCTGTGTGACAGGGTACTAGTGACATGCTGCTGTGTGACAGGGTACTGGTACTAGTGACATGCTGCTGTGAGACAGGGTACTGGTACTAGTGACATGCTGCTGTGAGACAGGGTACTGGTACTAGTGACATGCTGCTGTGTGACAGGGTACTGGTACTAGTGACATGCTGCTGTGTGACAGGGTACTAGTGACATGCTGCTGTGTGACAGGGTACTGGTACTAGTGACATGCTGCTGTGTGACAGGGTACTAGTGACATGCTGCTGTGTGACAGGGTACTGGTACTAGTGACATGCTGCTTTGTGACAGGGTACTGGTACTAGTGACATGCTGCTGTGTGACAGGGTACTAGTGACATGCTGCTGTGTGACAGGGTACTGGTACTAGTGACATGCTGCTGTGTGACAGGGTACTAGTGACATGCTGCTGTGTGACAGGGTACTGGTACTAGTGACATGCTGCTGTGTGACAGGGTACTGGTACTAGTGACATGCTGCTGTGTGACAGGGTACTAGTGACATGCTGCTGTGTGACAGGGTACTGGTACTAGTGACATGCTGCTGTGAGACAGGGTACTGGTACTAGTGACATGCTGCTGTGTGACAGGGTACTAATGACATGCTGCTGTGTGACAGGGTACTGGTACTAGTGACATGCTGCTGTGTGACACAGTACTACTGACATGCTGCTGTGTGACAGGGTACTAGTACTTATGGCAGTGAGGTGCTGCTGTGTGACTGTCATTTAGGTTGCGGCCATTTTTCCGCGACTCACCCTGCCACCGTCAGCCACTTCGTCGCTAAAGTAAGTGCCTAAACCCTCTACCCTCATCCCTCCCACCCTCAACCCCCCTCCCCTAATCTCTTACCCTAACTACCCCTTCCCTAGAACCCCCTACCCACTGTCCGGCCGTGTGACCCTGGGAAGGGCAGCACTGTCCGGCCGTGTGACACTGGGAGGTGCAGCACTGTCCGGCCATGTGACACTGGGAAGGGCAGCACTGTCCGGCCGTGTGACCCTGGGAGGGGCAGCACTGTCCGGCCATGTGACCCTGGGAGGGGCAGCACTGTCCGGCCGTGTGACACTGGGAGGGGCAGCACTGTCCGGCCGTGTGACACTGGGAGGGGCAGCACTGTCCGGCCGTGTGACACTGGGAGGGGCAGCACTGTCCGGCCGTGTGACACTGGGAGGGGCAGCACTGTCCGGCCGTGTGACCCTGGGAGGGGCAGCACTGTCCGGCCATGTGACCCTGGGAGGGGCAGCACTGTCCGGCCGTCCTGGGATGGGCAGCACTGTCCGGCCGTGTGACCCTGGGAGGGGCAGCACTGTCCGGCCGTGTGACACTGGGAGGGGCAGCACTGTCCGGCCGTGTGACACTGGGAGGGGCAGCACTGTCCGGCCGTGTGACACTGGGAGGGGCAGCACTGTCCGGCCGTGTGACCCTGGGAGGGGCAGCACTGTCCGGCCGTGTGACCCTGGGAGGGGCAGCACTGTCCGGCCGTGTGACACTGGGAGGGGCAGCACTGTCCGGCCGTGTGACACTGGGAGGGGCAGCACTGTCCGGCCGTGTGACACTGGGAGGGGCAGCACTGTCCGGCCGTGTGACACTGGGAGGGGCAGCACTGTCCGGCCGTGTGACACTGGGAGGGGCAGCACTGTCCGGCACATTTCTCATTGTTCTCTATTGTACCTTTTGCTATGAAGCCTATAAGAAGCTTGCTGAGCCGCTGAGTGAGGGAGCGCCGAATCCGGACACGCGCACCTGTGAGGCAAACTGGTTCCGGAAAATTGGTGAGAAGCAAATGAGTGAATGGGCCATGGTGTGTTATGGGATAACGCTGCCTAGTAATGTGGCCCTTAGTGTGTCCGTGTCCTGCGCCGCCGGCCAGAGACCCAACCTGGCTTAGGGTTAAATTATTATCCCTTATATTAACACAAGCCCATCTGGGTATAGGGTTGCCAGGTGTCCGGTTTTGAACCGGACAGACCGATATTTTGCCCCTCTGCCCGGTAAAAAATGAGAGGTAATACCGGACATGTATGTGTGCGGCGGGGACATGTATGTGTGCGGGGGGGACATGTATGTGTGCGGGGGGGACATGTATGTGTCCGGTATTTTCCCCCTCTGGACGTGTGGGCAACGCGAGTGCTAAGAGTGGCCAGGTGCAGGGGCTCTTACCTCCGACTCAGAATCAGGCTTCAGCGCCCCTGGTGAAAAAATAAAATCTTTTCTGGACTGGTCAGAGTTTCTTACACATGTTAATCTAGATCCACAGGATGGCCCATTCTGCAAGGGTCAAAACAATCCTGAAATAATTCTCTTTCAATGTTCCTTATCTGTAAGATGTGTTTCTTGCTAAGGAGGCTTTATCAGAATGAATTATTGCAAGACGCACCTTCTCTTTACTGGAGAATGAATGTGTTACTGTTATCTGAACTATTCGGGAAACATGAAGAACCGCCCAGCATGCTCAAAAACAAAACAAGATAGTTAAGTAAAGTTAAGAAAACAGCATTATTTACTATACCCCACTTACAAAAAAAACAACCTGAAGATAATGTTTTCACAGGGAAAAATGTAGAAGATCAATGGGCAGTCTTTAAAACATTGTTAGAAAAGCACACTTATCAGTGTATACCCTTGGGTAATAAGTATAAAAGAAATAAGTCAAAGCCAATGTGGCTAAATAAACAGGTAGGGGAGGAAATGGACAAGAAGAGGAAGGCGTTTAGATTCTTTAACTCAGAAGGGACGGAGACATCGTGTCAGAATTATAAGCAATGTAACAAAAATTGCAGAAGGGCAATCAAATTAGCAAAAATGGATAATGAAAAAGGATTGCGATAGAAAGTAAGGTCAACCCTAAAAAGTTCTTTACGTACCTTAATAACAAAAAAATGAGAAAAGAAAATATAGGACCCTTTCAGTGTGAGATGGGCAGGCAGATTATTGGAGATAAGGAAAAAGCAGAGGTATTAAACACATTCTTTGCCTCTGTGTTTACCAGGGAAGAATCAAGTTCAATAGTAGTGCCGCAGGAGGAAGCCACAACCTCCATATTAATGAACAATTGGTTAACTAAGGAAGAAGTTCATAGGCAGCTTGATAAAATTAAAGTAAATAAAACACCTGACATCCAAGAGTTCAAGGGGTTAAGTTCAGAAATAGCCAAAACATTACATTTAATATTCAAGGACTCCTTTTCCACAGGCTCAGTACCACAAGATTGGCGTAAAGCATATGTGGTGCCTATATTTAAAAAAGTGAGCTAGATAACAACCGGGAATTACAGACCTGTAAGCCTGACTTCAATAGTGGGGAAGCTACTTGAAGGTTTAATACGGGATAATATTCAGGAATACCTAATGGAAAACAAAATTATTAGTAATAGTCAGCATGGATTTATGAAGGATCGATCATGCCAAACTAACCTTATTTGTTTCTTTGAGGAGGTAAGTAGGAATTTAGACCAGGGTAATGCAGTTGATGTGGTCTACTTAGATTTTGCAAAGGCTTTTGATATGGTTCCCCACAAGAGATTAGTGTACCAAATAAAGCAAATTGGACTCCGTAATAATATATGCACCTGGATTGAAAACTGGTTGAAGGACAGATAACAGAGGGTTGTCATAAATGGAACTTTTTCAGGTTGGGCTAAAGTCGTGAGTGGAGTACCTCAGGGATCGGTACTGGGACCCCTGCTTTTTAACTTGTTTATTAATGACCTTGAGGTTGGGATCGAGAGCAAAGTCTCCATCTTTGCTGATGATACTAAATTGTGTAAGGTAATAGAATCAGAGCAGGATGTAATTTCTCTCCAGAAGGACTTGGATAACTTGGGCAGGTAAATGGCAGATGAGGTTTAATATAGATAAATGTAAGGTTATGCATTTGGGAAGCAAGAATAAACACGTGACTTACAAATTAAATGGGGATAAATTGGGGGAATCCTTGATGGAGAAGGATTTAGGAGTGTTTGTAGACAGTAGGCTTAGCAATAGTGCCCAAAGTCATGCAGTAGCTGCAAAGGCAAACAAGATCTTATCTTGCATCAAACGGGCAATGGATGGAAGGGAAGTAAACATAATTATGCCCCTTTACAAAGCATTAGTAAGACCACACCTTGAATATGGAGTACAATTTTGGGCACCAATCCTAAGAAAAGACATTATGGAACTAGAGAGAGTGCAGAGAAGAGCCACCAAATTAATAAAGGGGATGGACAAGCTAACTTATGAGGAGAGGCTAGCTAAATTAGATTTATTTACATTAGATATGAGGCGTCTAAAATGGGATATGATAACTATATACAGCAAAACAAAGAGCTAGACAGCACTCAATATAATATTACAACCGAAAATGGCTACAGGGTGCTGCTGAAGGGAACAGGGAGGACCCTAAACAAAGAACGGAGCGCATGGAAGGCAGGACGTTAAGGAAGTATTTATTAAACACACAGTAACTTTAAAAACATACAATTAAGTTCAGCCACTCGAACGGTATAATCCCCTCACACCTCCAACGCCAACACAGCGAGAGCCACAGAATCCCCTCTACTCGAGCAGACCCGGATCCCCACGCGGTTGTCAAACCGGAAGTAGACCCGGAGCGTTCTTTCCAGGCAAAGCCGAATATCTGGCGAGAGCGCTGCCTGGCGAGAGCGCTGCCTGGCGAGAGCTGCTGCCTGGCGAGAGCTGCCGCCTGGCGAGAGCGCTGCCTGGCGAGAGCGCTGCCTGGCGAGAGCTGCTGCCTGGCGAGAGCTGCTGCCTGGCGAGAGCTGCCGCCTGGCGAGAGCTGCCGCCTGGCGAGAGCTGCCGCCTGGCGAGAGCGCTGCCTGGCGAGAGCTGCTGCCTGGCGAGAGCTGCCGCCTGGCGAGAGCTGCCGCCTGGCGAGAGCTGCCGCCTGGCGAGAGCTGCTGCTTGGCGAGAGCGCTGCCTGGCGAGAGCGCTGCCTGGCGAGAGCGCTGCCTGGCGAGAGCTGCGCTCTCAGTAACTCGTCTCAGGGAGGTGGTCACACAACTAAGCATGGGTTTATTTGTTGTGGACACTAAAACAACCCTATACGCGTTTTGCGCTAATTAGCGCTTCTTTAGGAGGTATGTAAGCATGCTGGGGTATGTCCCTTATATACAGGCAAACATAATCTTATTGGCCCAGATGCTAAAAACGGAAGTGCATTAATAGGACAATTGCTCTGTTAATCACAAGGTGTTTGATTACAAACAACAGACATAATTCTACAGATAATACTTACACACCATTGACAACATTATACAACTACACCAAAACCATTAAATTTTTTAAATCTAAAATTAATTAAAAACTATATAAAGATCTATATCTATATCTATATATATATATATATATATACAGTATATAATGTGTAGAACAGCCATGGAAAAATTGCCTACCCAATGAAACTACATACTGGGACATCAATATTTAACCCATTGTTCCCTCTCCTCTAAATATTTTTATATGCAAAAACTTTAATGTTCAGAACTTTTCGTCATGCTAATCTTAAACTCCTTATCACTATAATTACAAAAAGCTGCATAACACTTAAATTAACCATAAATATTAGAGAAACAGTATTCAGATTAACCGTTGTCCCAGAAACTATCCGAGATCTTTAATTACTTTAAATGGCGAAGTCTGACCGGAATAGCTAACATCCCTTCTAACATTAATTCCAATTAAAAATATCTTATTAAAACTCCTCCCCAAATTTTTTATTTTATTAAAAATTGTTTTATTAGTAAAAATATATTTTAAATGATAAAACAGACAATCATCCTAAATGAGCTCTCGCCAGGCAGCGCTCTCGCCAGGCAGCGCTCTCGCCAGGCAGCGCTCTCGCCAGGCAGCAGCTCTCGCCAGGCAGCGCTCTCGCCAGGCAGCGCTCTCGCCAGGCAGCGCTCTCGCCAGGTGGCAGCTCTCGCCAGGCAGCGCTCTCGCCAGGCGGCAGCTCTCGCCGGGCGGCAGCTCTCGCCAGGCAGCACTCTCGCCAGGCAGCGCTCTCGCCAGGCGGCAGCTCTCGCCAGGCGGCAGCTCTCGCCAGGCGGCAGTTCTCGCCAGGCAGCAGCTCTCGCCAGGCAGCAGTTCTCGCCAGGCAGCGCTCTCGCCAGGCAGCGCTCTTGCCAGGCAGCGCTCTCGCCAGGCAGCAGCTCTCGCCAGGCAGCGCTCTCGCCAGGCAGCAGCTCTCGCCAGGCAGCAGCTCTCGCCAGGCAGCGCTCTTGCCAGGCAGCCCTCTCGCCAGATATTCGGCTTTGCCTAGAAAGAACGCTCCGGGTCTACTTCCGGTTTGACAACCGCGTGGGGATCCGGGTCTGCTCGAGTAGAGGGGATTCTGTGGCTCTCGCTGTGTTGGCGTTGGAGGTGTGAGGGGATTATACCGTTCGAGTGGCTGAACTTAATTGTATGTTTTTAAAGTTACTGTGTGTTTAATAAATACTTCCTTAACGTCCTGCCTTCCCTGCGCTCCGTTCTTTGTTTTGTGTCTGATGTGTCCGGTTGATCGCCGGAGAGCTTTGGCGTTGCGGGAGGAAGAGGACCAGGCACGTGGCAGAAGACGACTGACGAGCGTGGAACCTTTTGTGGAATTGAGGACCCAAAGACCTCCAAACAATATCACAGAAACCAGGGGTTCCCAGCACTCGCTGCCGCAAAAGTGATAATAGAAATAGGATAATGCCAATTCCAAAATGTAATAATAGAAGCACAAGATTATAAAAATGGAAACATACAAAGCAACACAAAGAAAGCGCGAATCTAAGTGTAAATGTAAGGGAAAACACAGGGACAGGGAGACGATAGACAAGGGAAAAACCGCACACATGGAAGTATGGGAAGGGTGAAAAGGAGAAAGGGATAAATAGGGGGGCAACCTTTTGGGGTAAAGACCCCTTTCTCAGGCCCGTTCGCTAAGGTCCCACAGACCAAAGGTACTTCCCTAATTCCCGGTGTCCATATACAGCACTATGGGTCTTGCGCCCTTTTCTTTGTATTTTCTGTAGTTTCTTTTGTACCCGAGGGTTGGATCCAACTTGAAGGAGCTGCATTACCCATTTATGAATTGGACTGGACTTTGTACACATACACATGGCATTTTAATGTGTTTATATTCATCTATAACAGTGTATTTTTTCTGTTTCATAAGGCAAGAGTGCTAGCTGATTTATCCATTCAAGAGTTATTAATATATTTACAATTTATTTACAATTTGTTATATCCATCCATTCTATCAGCACTTATGACCCTTTTTTTGTCCATATACAGACCCCAATAATAGAATACCAATAAACTGATAATCCAAAGCAAAAAATACCCTGGGATGGTTGCTGTAATCTCCAGTGATCACATGATGAGGATTCTGCCAATAGATGAAGTTCCTTCTAACCACGCCCACCAATGACATCACCCACAACAGGGTATTTCAGCAAGAACTTTTGCTTACTCTCAGCAGCAGCCCCATTAAAGCAACAAGCAGGAGAGTTGGAGAGTGGGAGATTTTGGAGACAGGAATACTGGATCATTTAAACTCAAGTGCAGTATATACGGTGCAGTATATACGGTGCAGTATATATGGTGCTCCTCTTTTCCTGGAGATTCTGTGACTTTTTTGCTTATATTATTCATTGACATTATAGTCTATATTTTTTGCTTTGGATTCTCAGTTTATTGGTATTCTATTATTGGGGTCTGTATATGGACACCGGGAATTAGGGAAGTGCCTTTCGTCTGTGGGACCTTAGCGAATGGGCCTGAGAAAGGGGTCTTAACCCCAAAACGTTGCCCCCCTATTTTTCCCTTTCTCCTTTACACCCTTCCCATACCTCCCTCTGTGTGTTTTTTCCCTTGTCTATCGTCTCCCTGTCCCTGTGTTTTCCCTTACATTTACACTTAGAATCACGCTTTCTTTGTGTATGGCATGTTTCCATTTTTATAATCTTGTGCTTCTATTATTACATTTTTGAATTGGCAGTATCCTATTTCTATTATCACTTTGCGGCAGCGAGTACTGGGAACCCCTGGTTTCTGTGATATTATATACAAATATATTCAGGGACAGTACAATGGGCTTTCAAAATAACTATTTATCCCACGAGCAGTACAAAGGACTCGGGGGCATCCCTTAAAGAGGAAAGGAGATTTCACCAGCAACAAAGGAAAGGGTTCTTTACAGTAGGGGCAGTTACAGTGTGGCATTCATTACCCATGGAGACTGGGATGGCAGATACAATAAATGTCCAACCTTTTTTTGAACACATCTTTTTAGATGGGAAAGGTAAACAGGGAAATACCAAATAAGTAAACATGGGAAGGACACTGATCCAGGGATTAATCCGATTGCCAATTCTTGGAGTCAGGAAGGAATTTATTTTTCCCCTTATGAGATATCATTGGATGATATGACTCTGGGGTTTTTTGTTTGCCTTCCTCTGGATCAATAAGTAAGTATAGATATAGGATAAAGTATCTGTTGTCTAAATTTAGCATAGGTTGAATTTGATGGACGTACGTCTTTTTTCAACCTCATCTACTGTGTAACTGTATGTAACTATGTAACAGTTAATAAGGAGAGAGGATCAAAAATAAAAAGGATTTTCTGTTTCTGGAATGATTGAGCGCCAGATGGAAGCCGGTCTCCCCGAGACTCTCAGAGCTGCGTCCAGGTGAAGTTCTTTCAAAACTTAAGCGGTCTCACACTTTAATCTGCTCTGTAACTGCTACATACGCCGATTACATATATTATCTGTAACTGTTCATGCAATGTCTGTATATATAATGTATAACCCTGTTCATTTAATGTAACCATGTATTTTTTTATAACGCTGTGCCCAGGACATACTTGAAAGCGAGAGGTATCTCTCAGTGTATTACTTCCTGGGAAAACATTTTATAAATAGACTAGCTGAGAGACCCGGCGTTGCCCGGGATGTAAATGCGTAATAGGTAGTATTATTTATACATCGTGGAACAATAGGTGAGTATTTGTTGTAAAGGTTGGATAATAATATTGAAAAGAAAGATGGAATAAAATGTAATACGATGTTGTTTAAAAATGGTTTATTGTAAACACACCACAGTACAATGTATATTTTGGTGACATAACAGATGTAAAAATGTGAGGCGTGTGTCCTGCTAGGGTGTGAGGCGGCAGGTGGCGCGTGGGTTGTGAGTGCTGTCTGTGAGTGGGGGTCCTGCTAGGGTGTGAGGCGGCGGGTGGCGCGTGGGTTGTGAGTGCTGTCTGTGAGTGGGGGTCCTGCTAGGGTGTGAGGCGGCGGGTCAGTGATGTCGGTGCGTAGGGGCGGGAGGCAGCAGGTATGTGTCGAGTGTGGCGGCAGGTATGTGTCGAGTGTGGCGGGAGTCTGTTGAGTGCATGCAGCGGCTGTGAGGCGGTGGGTGAAAGGCAGAGGTGGGCGGAGTAAGGGCGGGTGAAAGGCAGAGGCGGGTGGGCGCGAAAGCAGAGGCGGGGAGGCAGGAAGGCGGGCAGGAAGGCGAAGATTGGTGGGAAGGGGGGGAAGGGTGTGGGAGGGGGGGAAGGGGGTAGGGTGTGGGAGGGGGGAAGGGGGTGGGAGAGGGGAAGGGGGTGGGAGAGGGGAAAAGGGTGGGAGGGGGGAAGGGGGTGGGAGGGGAGGAGGGGGAGGGAAAGGGGAGGAGGGGAAGGGAAAGGGGAGGAGGGGGGGGGAGAAAGGGGAGCGGGGCGGGGGGAGAAAAAGGAGCGGGGCGGGGGGAGAAAGGGGAGCGGGGGGAGGGAGAAAGGGGAGCGGGGGGAGGGAGAAAGGGGAGCGGGGGGAGGGAGAAAGGGGAGCGGGGGGGAGAGAGAAAGGGGAGCGGGGGGGAGAGAGAAAGGGGAGCGGGGGGGGGAGAGCCGGCGTTGGCCGTGAGTTACATTTAGCTCTAGGAAAAGGGGGAGGGGGGGAGAGGGGGGGAAAAGGAGGGGACGGGGGAAAAGGAGGGGGGGACAGTGGACATGAGGGGGGGACAGTGGCCGGGGGGGGGGGCAGTGGGCGGGTGGGGGGGGACAGTGGAAAGGACAGTGGACAGGAGGGGATGGGAGGGGGGGGGAAGTGGACAGGAGGGGGGGGGAGAGTGGACAGGAGGGGGGGAGAGTGGACAGGAGGGGGGGAGAGTGGACAGGGGGGGAGAGTGGACAGGAAGGGGGGGACAGTGGACAGGAGGGGGGGGCAGTGGACAGGAGGGGGGGCAGTGGACAGGAGGGGGGGGCAGTGGACAGGAGGGGGGGGGCAGTGGACAGGAGGGGGGGTAGTGGACAGGAGGGGGGGTAGTGGACAGGAGGGGGGGGTAGTGGACAGGAGGGGGGGGGTAGTGGACAGGAGGGGGGGGGTAGTGGACAGGAGGGGGGGGTAGTGGACAGGAGGGGGGGGGTAGTGGACAGGGGGGGGGTAGTGGACAGGAGGGGGGTTGGTTTGCTTTAAATTGACGGGTCCCTCCTCTCCACTCCCCCTGTATCTTTCTCCGCTCCTGACCCCCCCGATGTGTAGCTCCGGTCCCCACTCTACAGTGTAACACACACACGCACACAGACACACACACAAACTCACCTCTCCTTCTGGCCGCCGCCATGTTAGTTAGTCCGCGAGGGAGGAAGGGGTCCTCCGTCCGCCGCCATCTTAGGTGCCGCGTGGCAGCGGTAGGCTGCCCTGGCCAATGCCTGTCCCCGCGCCAGGGAGGTGAGCGGGAGGTGAGCGGGGGGTGAGCGGGAGGTGAGGGGGGGTGAGAGGGAGGTGAGGTGAGCGGGAGGTGAGGGGGGTTGAGAGGGAGGTGAGGGGGGTTGAGAGGGAGGTGAGTGGGAGGTGAGCGGGAGGTGAGGGGGGTTGAGAGGGAGGGGAGGTGAGTGGAGGGAGCGGGAGGTGAGTGGAGGCAGCGGCAGGCTGCCCTGCCCACTGCCTGTCCCCGCGCCGGGAGTTGAGCGGGAGGGAGGTGAGTGGAGCGGGAGGTGCAGGGAGTTGAGCGGGAGGGAGGTGGAGGGAGGTGAGTGGAGCGGAAGGTGAGTGTGATGGGGGGGGGAGAGGACAGAGAGAGAGAGGTGTGTGTGTGTGTGTGTCTCTGTGTGTGTGTGTCCGTCCTTTGGCCCGTCACTCCGCCTCTGGCCAATGAGAGGTGTGCGGGGGCGGGCGGTCCAAGGGACCAATGAGATTGCCGCTAGGGACGCAGACATACAGTGCTTTCAGAAATATATAGTAGATGAGTAGATTATAGTAAATCCGGGGCGCAGCGCAGACCGCTGCCGTCTTGGGAAGCTCCTCCCAGAAGTGTCCAGGCTGCACACGAAGAATATAAATACAGCGTTATTGCTTGTTTGTCTCTGCTGAATAACAACGTTCCCCCTTTGCTTCTGTTCTTCCTGCCCCCGTCAGCGTGGAATGTGGCTGTTCAGAGTGAGACCTCCCCAGAGGTGATGAGGGACTGCTTCCTTCTCTCCTACAAGGTACATGTCGGCAGGCTGAGGGCACGCTGGGACTCCGGCGCCCCTGCCCTCCTCACACTTCTCTCTGCGTCTCTGTACAGCTATCCCTGTTCTGTCCCTGTGATAAGCCTATCCTAGTGGCACAGAAGTCGTGTCTCCTGATGGCAGCTGCTGTAGACCTGGAGATGGCCAGGAAGGTCATGGACCTTGAAGAGCAGGTACCATCCTGACCTCTTGTGACCCTAACTTGCTCCTGACGTGGTCCCCCGTTCAATGAGCCCACACTCTCACTGCTGGTTACCTTCTGCTCATTTTCCTTTTGCAGGTAAAGCTGCTCAAACTGTCACTGCAACATATCCAGCTGTGCAGAGAGATCTGGGGAGTCCTGCAATCTAAACGTATGTGCTACACATCGTCCATATTGGAACACTTTTCCCATGTGTGACAGAGCTACACACACCCAACATAGAACCACATGTTCTAGGTGTTACTACAATACAGACACACTCAGTATGTAACCCATGAGGCCCCATGTGTGACAGCTAAATGCACCCAACACTATACACTATACAATACAGAGACACACTCTCCCTTTCTCCCCTGCTCAGGTGATTTCTCTCAGGACCCTACAGAGATTATCTTGTTACTTTATGAGTTTGAAGTCCGAGCCAAACTGAATGACCCCGGGGTGGAGGCTGTGCTGGGGTCTGTGTGGGAGCTGCCCAACCTCGATATCAAGACTTTAGAAACAATTGCCTGTAAGTTATATGTGCCTGCTGTATATAAGGTGTGTGACGTCACAGCGGCCGGCGTGTGTAGTGAAGTCAGAGCGGCCGGCGTGTGTAGTGAAGTCAGAGCGGCCGGCGTGTGTAGTGAAGTCAGAGCGGCTGGCGTCTGTGATGTCACAGCGGCCGGCGTTTGTGACGTCAGAGCGGCCGGCGTTTGTGACGTCAGAGCGGCTGGCGTGTGTGACGTCACAGCGGCTAGCGTATGTAGTGAAGTCACACACAGCGGCCGGCCTGTGTAGTGAAGTCAGAGCGGCCGGCGTGTGTAGTGAAGTCAGAGCGGCCGGCGTGTGTAGTGAAGTCAGAGCGGCCGGCGTGTGTAGTGAAGTCAGAGCGGCCGGCGTGTGTAGTGAAGTCAGAGCGGCTAGCGTGTGTAGTGAAGTCAGAGCGGCCGGCGTGCGTGACGTCACAGCGGCCGGCGTTTGTGACGTCACAGCGGCCGGCGTTTGTGACGTCACAGCGGCCGGCGTTTGTGACGTCCCAGCGGCCGGCGTGTGTGACGTCACAGCGGCCGGCGTTTGTGACGTCACAGCGGCCGGCGTGTGTGACGTCACAGCGGCCGGCGTGTGTAGTGAAGTCAGAGCGGCCGGCGTGTGTAGTGAAGTCAGAGCGGCCGGCGTGTGTAGTGAAGTCAGAGCGGCCGGCGTGTGTAGTGAAGTCAGAGCGGCTGGCGTCTGTGATGTCACAGCGGCCGGCGTTTGTGACGTCAGAGCGGCCGGCGTTTGTGACGTCAGAGCGGCTGGCGTGTGTGACATCACAGCGGCTAGCGTATGTAGTGAAGTCACACACAGCGGCCGGCGTGTGTTACGTCAGAGCGGCCGTTTGTGACGTCACAGTGGCCGGTGTGTGTGACGTCAGAGCGGCCGGCGTGTGTGACGTCAGAGCGGCCGGTGTGTGTCGTCAGAGCGGCCGGCGTGTGTGACGTCAGAGCGGCCGGCGTGTGTAACGTCAGAGCTGGCTTGTGGAGGTTCATTGTCCTGGTTGGATGCAGAAGACGAGGATTCTGTTCAGACGTCCTGCCCAGAAGGTCCAAGCAGATTGAACATGAAATATTAGAAATGTCACGTTATATTTACACGATCCTTCTCGTACTTCTCTCTGGTTTCCTGAAGATGTGTCCATGGAGGCGCCGGCATATTACCCATCTGTGAGGAAGCGGGCACTGCAGAGCGCATTGTCCCTGCACAGGAAGCACAACCCAATGGATGTGCCCAGGTTCAGGTAACACCTTCCTCCCCAAACCCAGAGCCCTGAGAAAATGCCACCATGAGACACGTGCAGGACACGCGAGAGAAACCCTCTGCATAGACCGAAGATCAGCTGTGGCATTCGGATCTATAGGGGCCTATCTGTAACTGTCTGCCTGCCTGACTGTAACTGTCTGCCTGTCTGTCTGTAACTGCCTGCCTGTCTGTAACTGTCTGTCTGTCTGTAACTGCCTGCCTGTCTGTCTGTCTGTAACTGCCTGCCTGTCTGTCTGTAACTGCCTGCCTGCCTGTCTGTCTGTAACTGCCTGCCTGTCTGTAACTGCCTGTCTGTCTGTAACTGCCTGCCTGCCTGTCTGTCTGTAACTGCCTGCCTGCCTGCCTGTCTGTCTGTAACTGCCTGCCTGTCTGTAACTGCCTGCCTGCCTGTAACTGCCTGCCTGCCTGCCTGTCTGTAACTGCCTGCCTGCCTGTCTGTCTGTAACTGCCTGCCTGTCTGCCTGTCTGTAACTGCCTGCCTGTCTGTAACTGCCTGCCTGCCTGCCTGCCTGCAACTGCCTGCCTGTAACTGCCTGCCTGTCTGTAACTGCCTGCCTGTCTGTAACTGCCTGCCTGTCTGTAACTGCCTGCCTGCCTGTCTGTAACTGCCTGCCTGCCTGTCTGTCTGTAACTGCCTGCCTGTCTGCCTGTCTGCAACTGCCTGCCTGCCTGCCTGTCTGTAACTGCCTGCCTGTCTGTAACTGCCTGCCTGTCTGTAACTGCCTGCCTGCCTGTCTGTAACTGCCTGCCTGCCTGCCTGTCTGTAACTGCCTGCCTGTCTGTAACTGCCTGCCTGTCTGTAACTGCCTGTCTGTCTGTAACTGCCTGCCTGTCTGTAACTGCCTGCCTGCCTGTAACTGCCTGCCTGCCTGTAACTGCCTGCCTGCCTGCCTGTCTGTAACTGCCTGCCTGCCTGTCTGTCTGTAACTGCCTGCCTGTCTGCCTGTCTGTAACTGCCTGCCTGTCTGTAACTGCCTGCCTGCCTGCAACTGCCTGCCTGCCTGCCTGCCTGTAACTGCCTGCCTGTCTGTAACTGCCTGCCTGTCTGTAACTGCCTGCCTGTCTGTAACTGCCTGCCTGTCTGTAACTGCCTGCCTGTCTGTAACTGCCTGCCTGTCTGTAACTGCCTGCCTGCCTGTAACTGCCTGCCTGTCTGTCTGTAACTGCCTGCCTGTCTGTAACTGCCTGCCTGTCTGTAACTGCCTGCAACTGCCTGCCTGCCTGTAACTGCCTGCCTGCAACTGCCTGCCTGTCTGAAACTGCCTGCCTGTCTGTAACTGCCTGCCTGTCTGTAACTGCCTGCCTGCTTGTCTGTAACTGCCTGCCTGCCTGTCTGTAACTGCCTGCCTGCCTGCCTGCCTGTCTTCAACTGCCTGTCTGCCTGCGCCTGCCTGTAACTGCCTGCCTGCCTGTCTGTAACTGCCTGCAACTGCCTGTCTGTAACTGCCTGCAACTGCCTGCCTGTCTGTAACTGCCTGCCTGTCTGCCTGCGCCTGCCTGCCTATCTGCAACTGCCTGCCTGCCTGTAACTGCCTGCCAGCCTGTAACTGCCTGCCTTTCTGTAACTGCCTGCCTGTCTGTAACTGCCTGCCTGTCTGTAACTGCCTGCCTGCTTGTCTGTAACTGCCTGCCTGCCTGTCTGTAACTGCCTGCCTGCCTGTCTGTAACTGCCTGCCTGCCTGCCTGTCTTCAACTGCCTGTCTGCCTGCGCCTGCCTGTAACTGCCTGCCTGTAACTGCCTGCAACTGCCTGTCTGTAACTGCCTGCAACTGCCTGCCTGCCTGTCTGTAACTGCCTGCCTGTCTGCCTGCGCCTGCCTGCCTATCTGCAACTGCCTGCCTGCCTGCCTGTCTGTAACTGCCTGCCTGCCTGTCTGCAACTGCCTGCCTGTCTGCCTGTCTGTAACTGCCTGCCTGTCTGTCTGTAACTGCCTGTCTGCAACTGCCTGCCTGTCTGTCTGTCTGTCTGCGCCTGCCTGCCTGTCTACCTGCGCCTGCCTGCCTGTCTGCAACTGCAGGCAGTAGCTGCAAAGGCAAACAAGAGCTTATCTTGCATTAAACAGGCAATGGATGGAAGGGAAGTAAACATAATTATGCCCCTTTACAAAGCATTAGTAAGACCACAGCTTGAATATGAAGTACAATTTTGGGCACCAATCCTAAGAAAAGACATTATGGAACTAGAGAGAGTGCAGAGAAGAGCCACCAAATTAATAAAGGGGATGGACATTCTAACTTATGAGGAGAGGCTAGCTAAATTAGATTTATTTACATTAGAAAAGAGGCGTCTAAGAGGGGATATGATAACTATATACAAATATATTCGGGGACAATACAAGGAGCTTTCAAAAGAACTATTCATCCCACGTGCAGTACAAGTACTCGGGGTCATCCCTTAAGGTTAGGAGAAAGGAGATTCCACCAGCAACAAAGGAAAGGGATCTTTACAGTAAGGGCAGTTACAGTGTGGGATTCATTACCCATGGAGACTGTGATGGCAGATTCAATAAATTTGTTCAAAAAAAGGTTGGACATCTTTTTAGATGGGAAAGGTATACAGGGATATCCCAAATAAGTATACATGGGAAGGATATTAATCCAGGGATTAATCCGATTGCCAATTCTTGGAGTCAGGAAGGAATTTATTTTCCCCTTATGAGATATCATTGGATGATATGACACTGAGGTTTGTGTTTGCCTTCCTCTGGATCAATAAGTATAGATATAGGATAAAGTATCTGTTGTCTAAATTTAGCATAGGTTGAACTTGATGGACTTAGTTACATATTAGATTAGGTTGAAAAAAGACTATGTAACTGCCTGTAACTATGTAACTGCCTGTAACTATCCGCCTGTCCTATCTATAACTATCAGTATGTATAGCTGTCTGTTTGTCTGATAGCGATTAGACAGCCAGCCTGACTGATGGCAATTAGACAGACTGATAGCAATGAGACAGCCAGACAGACATAGTGATTATATAGACAGACTGATGGCGATGAGATAGAGACAGAGATAGTGATTAGATAGACAGCCAGCGATTAGTCAGACAGACTTGTCTTATAGTCTGATAATAGTTAGATAGACAGATATCTATATCTAAAGCTGCAGTGAAACATGTGGCCACTAGGTGTCAGCGTCGCGCCGTATAACGCTATGCACAATATAAGGGTGGTATGACAAGGCGCTGTAACCGCTCCCAGGAGCTGCTGTGTTATACCCAACATTTTATCTCATGGTAACCCAACCCCTGAAGTGCCCTCCGCACAGAGGCAGCTTGTAACTAACGTAATACTGTTTTTGCCCATCAGTAAGTGCCTGCATAGCCTGGTGAAGCTCAGTCTCCCTGAGGGAGCTGTGGGGCTGGATAGCGGTAACCAAGAGGTGGTATGGGGGTATTACCAGGAGGCACTGCCCATCATCGCCAGCTCTGTGAGTGCCATGGGGGGCAGCTACACCCAGAGACTGCAGGGGGGAGGGGGGCAGCCACACCCAGACACTGCAGGGGGGAGGGGGGCAGCCACACCCAGACACTGCAGGGGGGAAGGGGGGCAGCTACACCCAGACACTGCAGGGGGGAGGGGGGCAGCTACACCTAGACACTGCAGGGGGAGGGGGGCAGCTACACCCAGACACTGCAGGGGGGAGGGGGGCAGCTACACCCAGACACTGCAGGGGGGAGGGGGGCATCTACACCAAGACACTGCAGGGGGGGGGCAGCTACACCCAGACACTGCAGGGGGGGGGGGGCAGCTACACCCAGACACTGCAGGGGGGAGGGGGGCAGCCACACCCAGACACTGCAGGGGGGAGGGGGGCAGCTACACCCAGACACTACAGGGGGAGGGGGGCAGCCACACCCAGACACTGCAGGGGGGAGGGGGGCATCTACACCAAGACACTGCAGGGGGGAGGGGGGCAGCCACACCCAGACACTGCAGGGGGGAGGGGGGCAGCCACACCCAGACACTGCAGGGGGGAGGGGGGCAGCCACACCCAGACACTACAGGGGGGAGGGGGGCAGCCACACCCAGACACTACAGGGGGGAGGGGGGCAGCTACACCCAGACACTGCAGGGGGGAGGGGGGCAGCCACACCCAGACACTGCAGGGGGGAGGGGGGCAGCTACACCCAGACACTGCAGGGGGGGGCAGCCACACCCAGACACTGCAGGGGGGAGGGGGGCAGCTACACCCAGACACTGCAGGGGGGAGGGGGGCAGCTACACCCAGACACTGCAGGGGGGAGGGGGGCATCTACACCCAGACACTGCAGGGGGGAGGGGGGCATCTGCACCCAGACACTGCAGGGGGGAGGGGGGCAGCTACACCCAGACACTGCAGGGGGGAGGGGGGCATCTGCACCCAGACACTGCAGGGGGGAGGGGGGCAGCTACACCCAGACACTGTAGGGTAAGGTTTTGGTACTTTGTCACAAACCTCCTTTTTCGAGCTCTCCCAACACTTAGCACGTAAACCACACGGTGGCGCCGTTGCACTTTCCCCGCAAGGCTCAGGGTTTGTGTGTGCTCAGGATTACCCGGAGATGGAGACGCTCTGGCTGATGACTCGGGCCTGGAACACGGGGATCTTCCTGTACAATGTGAGGAAGTACATGGACGCAGAGCGCTGGTGTGCGCTCGCAATGCGACTACTCAACTACCTGGGATCTCTGAAGTGCAGCTACGAGAATCAGGTGTGTAGGGGAGAGAGCGAAGGAATGGGAGTGAGGAGGGTTACCTGATCGTATGAGAGAACAGAGCAAGTATGGCAAGAGTGCGAGTCATGTGTCAGAACATGGATGTGAGGAAGAGCAATGTGGGCATGTGAAGAGAGCGAGGAGCAGGGACAGCAGGGACAGCAGAGACAGACCCTTCTGTTTGTTATAGATGACCGGTCTTTACAGCGAGATTCTGGATCGGCTGGACAGGGCAAACAAAGGCCTGCCCAAAGAAGAGTAAGTGTGTGGAGCGCTCGGGACCACACCTGCCCCAGCCTCTCACCGCAGCTTCTCACCGCAGCTTCTCACCGCAGCCTCTCACCGCAGCCTCTCACCGCAGCTTCTCACCGCAGCCTCTCACCGCAGCCTCTCACCGCAGCCTCTCACCGCAGCTTCTCACCGCAGCCTCTCACCGCAGCTTCTCACCGCAGCCGTCAGGGATCATTTCCCATTCTTCAATATTTGTGCATTTCATGTTTTAACCTGTTAACAAGCTCAGCGTTGAAGTGATGCCGGGGAGTTATTACTCCTCATCATGTGAGAATGAGTATCTGTGCCCCTGCACACTTCATGCGTGACGCGTGAGCTCATCACCTCGCAAAGCAGTTTTGTAGGATTTTATGGACTTTGTCCTTTGCTGCACATCAGAAGGTTCTCCCCGCCCATGTGCTCCTACAACGCTTCAGCATTAATTAAAGGCGTTGCATTCTTCTGCGAGTAAACGTTGAGCAGCTGCCACTTACAAGTCATGTCAACCAGACTCTGAACTGGGCTGCTATGCAGATGTTCTGACCCGGCCAGTGTGCACCACAGCCAGTGCATGGCACAAGCACATCTACAGACTGGTCCTGGAGCCCAGCCACGTGTGAGAAATTAACTGGTCAGGGAGTTATATGGGGAGCGAGAAGCACAGAAAGAAGACCCATCGCACACTAACAACGAGGCGTTCAACCAAGTGTATTCAAAAAAGCCAACATGGCAGAAATAGGCCAAAGAAAAGGAACAGAACCTCCCTCGGGCTGTCTGCTTTTATGTTGGCATTACACCAGTTATGAGTTCATAATAAAAATAAGTGTTGTACTTTCCTGGCTTGTGAATGTCACAAATGTGTAATGGGTGCACAAACACCCACTGGGTGCTGCGTGTTTCTTTTCTGTCCCCTGCACAGGACCACTCATTCTTGCTGAGCACAGAACCTGCACTTACCTGCAGCAGGTGAGAAGAGGTTGGAGTCGCTCAGGAACAGGTTTCCGCTGCTCTAGTAACTAGAGCCAAGGAAAGGGCCAGCTCAATGCTGTGCAGAATAGGTGTGTAGTGTAACACTGCGAGACAACGCACAGCAGGGAGGCACCTTCCTGGCACTGTGTGACCACTGAAAAGACCAGACCCTTCTGAAAACATGACCTAGTGTGATGGTGAGGGGGTAAACCAGGCTCAATAAAAGGTTAAGCCCACTTGGTTACCCGATCCATGTTTTGGGGTCCTAGAGTGTCAGCTCTTGGGCCCAGGCATTGTGTATGTATTACGGTGACAGTGTGCAAAATATGCGACAATTGCCATTTTTTGTGTTTTACCTTTTCCAGAGCTGCTGGGACCAGGAGATTTTTAGGAGGTAAGTTTCAGGGTGGGTTTGCTGGAGAAAGTCTTTACAGATTGTGGCTATGTATCGGGGTTCTCAAGTTATTAGTTACCCCAGAAATGTATCTGGGAATCAAGTGAGATTCTCGGATACATAGAAGCCCAGGGCTCTGGTCAGACCCCATCCTGAAAACAGTCTTGTGATTCACCACTAGTACATCCTGCTTCAGCATAAACCAGGAAAAGGTCAAATGAGGCAAAGGGCTCCCTGGTATAAAGAGAGGATGCCCAAGTAATGCCTAAGTTTCCCTAACTCTGGGATAAGAGGTTAGAGGGCACTCAAGTCAAGTATAAGACTGAGAAGGTTTGTTTTATTAAAATAAAAAGTTTAAGTTTGCAGTGTTGGGGATAAACCAGATTAGGTTCTCCCTCTCACACCAAAAGATTTAGAACATTTTAATAAAGAAGGGTAAAAGTTAAGTTTATTAAACAGGTTTGTTTAAATGTATTATGTGTGGTGCCCAGTTAATGCCCAAGTCACACTGAGCCTGATATATGGGGTTATGGGGGCACTCCAGCTAGGTGAGAAAAGATGAGAGATTTTTATTAAAGTGTGGGGCAGGTTTTGCAGAGGGGGAGGTATATTGAATTACCAAAGTCTATTGTAACATATACTTGGGCATTGTACCAAGCTGGTGTCACTCTGTCTCACTCAGACTTGAAAGGCTAGAGGTGTGAGAGCCATTTGTTCAGGATAGCTAAGTAGTTGCCACATCCTCAGATCAAGAGACCTGATTTACATTTCAAGCAGGTCTACCCAGACAGGCTGGAGACATGTCACCGCGGGTGGGAAGTAGAAAACAGGGCAGAAGGGCCATATCCTAAGTGACAAGTGGGGGGGAAGATGGTGTCACACATGCTCAGTTGCTATACCGAAGCCTCTGCCAGGCTCCCTGAAGTACTGGCAAAACCTGGCTATAGGTGGGATGATTGGTTCCCACGCAAAAGATTGGCTGCACATGATACTTTTGGTGTTTTTAAAAAGTCGGTGCAGCCAGTCAGGAGTTAGTTCCATCTAAGAATTCAGCATGCAGTGTTTCAAGAATTCCAAGCTCTGAGTAAGACATCTAAGTTTCTCAGAGGCTAAGTGTCCAGTTACAAAGACTCCATCAGGAAGAGGCTACTTGAAGGAAAAGTTGCCTGGATTATGCTGCTGTTTGTTTTGCAACTAGGAAAGATTAGTTTTGTATCCCAGTTTCCAAAGTAAGTGTCTTTCTTCTGTATTTTGTGTAATATTGTGTGTCTGCCTATTTAAGTGAATACATTACAATTTATTTCATCACTAGTTTTGCTCAATGAAATGATCCTGGTAATTAAGGTGTTAAAAGCTTGGTCTTTGCATGGGAAAAGCCAACAGTGGCTTGTTGGCTCTTTATTAGCATGTTAAGACCTGACTCCCTGATCTGGACTCTTCCCACAAACTCACAGAAAGGGACAGTACACAGCAGTGGTCCGTGGCAGGGATCCAGTCCCCACTGTAAGGCCAACGCTAGAAGGAAAAAAAGAATCTTTCACAGAGTATGTAAGGTTGGGCAGAACATGAGTGACGTGCACAGGGAGAGTGCCTATGAATCAGAGGTGGCCTGCTGGGAGTGATAGGTGCAGCTTCTGAAGACTCGCAAAGCTCAGGGTTGTAGAGATTGGCAGCTGTGACACCTGCCGTGCTGGCAGGGCGTGGAATATGTTGCAAACAGTCACCTGCTTTATGAGCATCAAGCCCCGGCAGATACCAGGCCTGCTCGCATGGCTCTGCTGCTCAGACACATAACACTTGTGTTTGTTCCCTGGGGCCTCTCGCACTTGGGATAAGCAAACCCAGAGGAATAAATCTGATATCTTTCTCCCTTCACAACAGGGACCATGTGTCTCTCTGGACGTGTCACAGTCACACCTGCGGGACAGAGAGGGTAACAAAGTGTCAGGCAGAACTCATTGCAACTCTGTTTATTAAAAAATATATGTGCCTCCTGGGTTTACCAGCAAACTCTAAGCAATCAAGTTCCATTTTATTTTCTGCTTTGCTGTAAATTACAGTCGGGAGGGAGAGATGGGATATTTATATATATATTTTATATATCATATATAATATATATATTCATGTAATCACACGTAGATACCAAATCCTATTACACAAGTCCTGTACCATAAACTCCCATCACAGCCAGGCCGAACTGCTCGACATGGAGCAGGTGGCTGCAATGAGTCAAAATGGACTTATACAGGAAATGAGCAGCTGCAAAAAATCTGCTCCCACATCAAACCTCCTTCAGTTACCAGAAACCATGATTAATCCAGCATAATAGTTAGCAAGCAAACAATATATAGCCCTAAAGTGAAGAGCACACTCCTGCCACCAGGACAAACAGGAAATACCGGCTGGTTTACAGTGTACCAATATCCCAGTCACGGGAGGCGTGACAGCATGAAACGTGTCTGATTGCTGCTGCTGTGTGTAACCGGTGCGTGGAAGGGACATTCCTGTCACCAGGGAAAGGAACCGTGACATTCAGGCATTTTCATACCATCTTTAAGAAGGAATTTCTGTTCCACTCGTTTACAATTTAACAAGGAGCTCTCATTATTCAGATCTATGTACTTGGGAAAGAAACCATCAAAGAAGAATCAACCCATTCCTCAGCCCACCAAGCAAACGGTTCCAATACTCCAGAACCTTTTTGTGTTGACATCAGATAAAAGAAAGTGGCCATCATGGGTCGCATATCAGAATTAACCCAAATATATTCCAACATAATAACATTGCTACTAGCTCCTCTAACAACGCCTATAACCAGCTCCAAAGATGCTCACTGATGCAACATGCCCTCGTATAGAGATGCAACATGCCCTCGTATAGAGATGCAACATGCCCTCGTATAGAGATGCAACATGCCCTCGTATAGAGATGCAACATGCCCTCGTATAGATATGCAACATGCCCTCGTATAGAGATGCAACATGCCCTCGTATAGAGATGCAACATGCCCTCGTAAGAGATGCAACATGCCCTCGTATAGAGATGCAAGATGAAACTGCATTGCAAGTCGCGCTCGGTATCACCAGTTGGAAATTGCTGTTTTGCTGTTGTTTGTCCTGCATGGTCAGCAGCTGAGCTCCACAGCACCTTCCCACTGCCCTGTATGTGGAGCTGAGCTCACCTTCCCACTGCCCTGTATGTGGAGCTGAGCTCCGCACCACCTTCCCACTGCCCTGTATGTGGAGCTGAGCTCCGCACCACCTTCCCACTGCCCTGCACATGGAGCTGAGCTCCGCACCACCTTCCCACTGCCCTGCACATGGAGCTGAGCTCCGCACCACCTTCCCACTGCCCTGCACGTGGAGCTGAGCTCCGCACCACCTTCCCACTGCCCTGCACGTGGAGCTGAGCTCCGCACCACCTTCCCACTGCCCTGCATGTGGAGCTGAGCTCCGCACCACCTTCCCACTGTCCTGTATGTGGAGCTGAGCTCCGCACCACCTTCCCACTGTCCTGTATGTGGAGCTGAGCTCCGCACCACCTTCCCACTGCCCTGCACGTGGAGCTGAGCTCCGCACCACCTTCCCACTGCCCTGCACGTGGAGCTGAGCTCCGCACCACCTTCCCACTGTCCTGTATGTGGAGCTGAGCTCCGCACCACCTTCCCACTGCCCTGCACATGGAGCTGAGCTCCGCACCACCTTCCCACTGCCCTGCACATGGAGCTGAGCTCCGAACCACCTTCCCACTGCCCTGCATGTGGAGCTGAGCTCCGCACCACCTTCCCACTGTCCTGTATGTGGAGCTGAGCTCCGCACCACCTTCCCACTGCCCTGCACATGGAGCTGAGCTCCGCACCACCTTCCCCCGCAGATGATAAATCCCTAAAAATTCCTTTAAAAATACCAACACTACAATGGTGATTTCCAGCAAACACAGCAGTATAAAGACAAACCGAGATAGAGGAGACGGCCGAGAGATATGGGGAGCAATTTTCCGTTTACATGAGTTTAACGAAACAGAGAAGACAAGGTCACTGAGGGAGCAGAAAGGTCACTGAGGGATCAGAAAGGTCACTGAGGGAGCAGAAAGGTCACTGAACCAAGTGTTCATAAAAGGACACAAGTACGTTTCCCTAACCCAGGACTAAACCCTTCTTTGCTTTTTTCCCAGTCTCTGGATATAGGGGGTGAACAAGGGGCAGAATCCTGATCTAAAAAAAATGGGAGAAAATCTCTAAGCAAATACAAAAAAAAACTTGATTTTATACCCGTTCAGTTAAAATGGAAGTTACCATGAAATTTTTTCACACGGCAACGTGACTGGTTAAACGTATCATTTAAAACAAAACGGAAATATGAAAAGCCTTCATGCAGACAAACAGGAACCAGACACTTATACTGGCGTTGTCCTCATACTGAAGACTACGGGGGAATTCTCCATGGTCCGAAGTGGCCGTTCTGGACAATTTCACCTGGAAATTCCTAATAATGTCACAGCTGCTTCGGACTACATAGAATTAGCCAGTTCTGCCTCACACATCCCGACGCCCCATGTGGCTTCTTGTTCACTCCGATGAGGGCGTCAGACCTTGGAGTCCTGAGGTTCATTAGGTGACTGGCATATAGGAAATGTGTCCGTGCACACCTCAGTAGAAGGAACATGTAGCCCATCGGGGAACCCCCCAAAAACTACAGAATGGTAAAGCTGATGAAAAGCTCTGCAACCAGAAAAGAACGTAGCGTTTAGCGGTTCTGAGCGGGTCAGTGCCAGGAGAGGCCTGCAACACAGCGATAAAGGAACCAGCAGGCATTGAAGGAGTTAATAGGCATCACACAGGTAAAGTATCTGATCACCGCGCGTCAGAGCACAAGGTCCCGATGCACACAACGCCGCCTTTAAAATCCCTTCATTTGGTGAACTCGTCAGTTTAAAAAGCCCCTTCACAGTAGCTGCACAACGGTCTGATTCACAGCACCACGTCCCGATTAATAATCCGCCACCTTTTACATGTAAAGTCAGAGTTACTAAATGTGTCTCGTTTCAGCCGGAGACCTGGCAAAGTGCACAGGAAGTGTGGGTCTCCAGGAAACACGCGGCAGCCTCCACATCACTGCTCCGCACTCCCGTGTGTGCTGCCTGCCGTAGTGTCAAAGGCCCTGCCCCCGTACAGTCCGACCCCGTACAGTCTGCCCCTTGCAGGAAGAGAACATAAAAAAATCCTTACAAACGAGAATAGCGAGGTGGAGGTGTGTGTGTGTGTGTGTGTCTTTTGGGGGATGGAGGACAGCCTCTAATCCCCCTTTTCCCTTTTTTTTTCTTGCATTTTTAAACGAAATGTTCAAAGTCTGTTCTCAACCCTCTGCTCGCCACAGGAGTGGGAGGGGGCAGGATTCCTCTTTGCCCCCAGAACGTTCCCACCCCCCACCCCTGTTGGGTCAGTTTAGCTTCAGACAAGTTGCAGATTTCAGGAGCGGTCGGATATTTGGGACAGAAAGCTCCTGTGTCCTAAAGCAGCCAAATGCACACAGGGCACCTCACCCCAATTCCCTGGGGCAGTGGAGGGTTGTGGAGGGTTGAGGGGGCGGATATTGGAGATCTGGTCAGCAAGATGGTTACAGTTTTTCCGGGGATGGCACCCAGATGTAATGTCCGGAGTGATCCTCAATTATCTGCTTGATTTTGTTGTAAATTTCCTCCAACGACTCCCCTTGTACGATGGCTACGGAGAGAGGAGACACCGTTATCTCTGATATAGAACAATAACCAGCACCGCCTGCCGGAACTTTCTGCCATCTAAAGCAACGCCAAGTATCCTGCACACTTCCAAACCCCGACAATAACCTCGGACGTTACTAACGCCCGTCCAAGACCGAGGATAGGACCCCCTGGCCAACAACCTCCGCTTAACATACATTGGGAATGCATTAGAGTGAAGCTGGGTGCAACATACGCCATTATTACAAGCTACAAGGAATGTGCTTTTCCTGCAGCTTATTCCTTCTGAGGAAAGAATACTACAGACGCCGAGCTGCGGGGAGCAGGCGAGATATCCCTTCCAGAACATCCCGAGCGGCCCCATATCCAAGCATTCAAATATTTCCCAAAACCGCAAAGGATTGGAAGATTTCCCAGTGAGGAAACCTCAGCAATGGGACAGCTCGGCCGCCCTCCTCATCATCACATTCACTGCGCTCCGCTCCTTGTGCGCACCACGTGCACTCCCGCCTCACCTCCTCGCACGCGCACTCCCCCCTTGTGCGCTCCAGGTGCACTCTCGCCTCCTTGTGCGCACGTGCACTCCCGCCTCACCTCCTCGCACGCACACTCCCCCCTCACCTGTAAAAAATTCCCCAAACTCCTGCTCCAGCTTGGCGGCTTTATCAAACATCTTCAGCGCTTGTTCATACGTCTGCCGGCGGTTCATCTCCCTGCAGCGATGCACAGAACGTCAGAAACCCATTCGCTCTAAATACCCCCATACTTAAAAATGTCCCCTCTTACGCTCCCCTGCCACCCATGTAAGCCCAGCTCTCCCTCTATCCCCCCCACAGGGTGTCCCATGTATCCACGGGTGCCCCACGGGCTCCCCTGCACGATTACAGGGGAGGGGGGGTGACAGGAGGGGTTCCCCCTGCATTAGTCCCGTCCCTGGGAGGGGGGGGGGGGTTACCCTGCACTGTTCCGGGAGGGGGGGGGTTACCCTGCACTGTTCCGAGGGGGGGGGGTTACCCTGCACTGTTCCGAGGGGGGGGGGGGTTACCCTGCACTGTTCCGGGAGGGGGGGGGTTACCCTGCACTGTTCCGGGAGGGGGGGGGTTACCCTGCACTGTTGCGGGAGGGGGGGGGGTTACCCTGCACTGTTCCGGGAGGGGGGGGGTTACCCTGCACTGTTCCGGGAGGGTGGGGGGGTTACCCTGCACTGTTCCGGGAGGGGGGGGGGGGGTTACCCTGCACTGTTCCGGGAGGGGGGGGGTTACCCTGCACTGTTCCGGGAGGGGGGGGGGGGGGTTACCACTTACATGAGCGCTTCTACCGATTTTGGTTTGATAAAAATAGCGATGGAGAAAAGTTGTGCTTGTTGCAATCGTTTGATCGCGTTTCCAGATACGTCAAGAATGCAATGTTTCAACTGAAAGAGAGAGAGAGGGAGTGTGAGAGAGGGAGGGAGGGAGTGTGAGAGAGGGAGGGAGGGAGTGTGAGAGAGGGAGGGAGGGAGTGTGAGAGAGGGAGGGAGGGAGTGTGAGAGAGAGAGGGAGTGTGAGAGAGAGAGGGAGGGAGTGTGAGAGAGAGAGGGAGGGAGTGTGAGAGAGAGAGGGAGGGAGTGTGAGAGAGAGAGGGAGGGAGTGTGAGAGAGAGAGGGAGGGAGTGTGAGAGAGAGGGAGGGAGTGTGAGAGGGAGAGAGTGTGAGAGAGAGAGGGAGGGAGTGTGAGAGAGAGGGAGGGAGTGTGAGAGAGAGAGGGAGTGTGAGAGAGAGGGAGGGAGTGTGAGAGAGAGGGAGGGAGTGTGAGAGAGAGGGAGGGAGTGTGAGAGAGGGGGAGGGAGTGTGAGAGGGAGGGAGTGTGAGAGAGGGAGGGAGTGTGAGTGAGAGAGACACGCATCCCCTGAGAGAGTGCGAGTGAGACATGCTTCCCCCGAGAGAGCGTGTAATTGAGAGAGACACGCTTCCCCTGAGTGTGAGAGAGAGACTAAAGTGAGAGATATGCTTCTGAGACTACAGTGAGACATGCTTCTCCTGAGAGAGAGAGTACAGTAGACACGCTTACTCAGACACTACAGTGAGACACATGCTCCACAGAGTACGGTGAGACACGCTTCCCGTGAGAGAATACAGTGAGACACAAGCACGTTTCCCTGAGAGAGACAAGCTTCCCCTGAGAGAGAGACGACAGAGAAAGAGACGACAGAGAGAGAGACAGACAGAGAGAGAGAGACGACAGAGAGAGAGAGAGACAGAGAGACGACAGAGAGAGAGACAGAGAGACGACAGAGAGAGAGAGAGAGACAGAGAGAGAGATAGAGAGACGACATAGAGAGAGACGACAGAGAGAGAGAGACGACAGAGAGAGAGAGAGACGACAGAGAGAGAGAGAGACAGAGACGACAGAGAGAGAGAGAGACAGAGAGACGACAGAGAGAGAGAGACGACAGAGAGAGAGAGACGACAGAGAGAGAGAGACGACAGAGAGAGAGAGACGACAGAGAGAGAGACGACAGAGAGAGAGAGAGACAGAGAGACAGAGAGACGACAGAGAGAGAGACAGAGAGACGACAGAGAGAGAGAGAGAGACAGAGAGACGACAGAGAGAGAGAGACAGAGAGACGACAGAGAGAGAGAGAGACAGAGAGACGACAGAGAGAGAGAGACAGAGAGACGACAGAGAGAGAGAGAGACAGAGAGACGACAGAGAGAGAGAGAGACAGAGAGACGACAGAGAGAGAGAGAGAGACAGAGAGACGACAGAGAGAGAGAGAGACAGAGAGACGACAGAGAGAGAGAGAGAGACAGAGAGACGACAGAGAGAGAGAGACAGAGAGACGACAGAGAGAGAGAGACAGAGAGACGACAGAGAGAGAGAGACAGAGAGACGACAGAGAGAGACGACAGAGAGACGACAGAGAGAGAGAGACGACAGAGAGAGAGAGACGACAGAGAGAGAGAGAGACGACAGAGAGAGAGAGAGACGACAGAGAGAGAGAGACGACAGAGAGAGAGAGACGACAGAGAGAGAGAGACGACAGAGAGGGAGAGACGACAGAGAGAGAGAGAGACCACAGAGAGAGAGAGAGACCACAGAGAGAGAGAGACGACAGGCTTCCTCTGAGAGAGAATAAGAGAGACGCTTCCCCTGAGAGAGAATTAGAGAGACGCTTCCCCTGAGAGAGAATTAGAGAGACGCTTCCCCTGAGAGAGAATTAGAGAGACGCTTCCCCTGAGAGAGAATTAGAGAGACGCTTCCCCTGAGAGAGAATTAGAGAGACGCTTCCCCTGAGAGAGAATTAGAGAGACGCTTCCCCTGAGAGAGAATTAGAGAGACGCTTCCCCTGAGAGAGAATTAGAGAGACGCTTCCTGAGAGAGAATTAGAGAGACGCTTCCCCTGAGAGAGAATTAGAGAGACGCTTCCCCTGAGAGAGAATTAGAGAGACGCTTCCCCTGAGAGAGAATTAGAGAGACGCTTCCCCTGAGAGAGAATTAGAGAGACGCTTCCCCTGAGAGAGAATTAGAGAGACGCTTCCCCTGAGAGAGAATTAGAGAGACGCTTCCTGAGAGAGAATTAGAGAGACGCTTCCCCTGAGAGAGAATTAGAGAGACGCTTCCTGAGAGAGAATTAGAGAGACGCTTCCCCTGAGAGAGAATTAGAGAGACGCTTCCCCTGAGAATTAGAGAGACGTTTCCCCTGAGAGAGAATTAGAGAGACGCTTCCCCTGAGAGAGAATTAGAGAGACGCTTCCCCTGAGAGAGAATTAGAGAGACGCTTCCCCTGAGAGAGAATTAGAGAGACGCTTCCCCTGAGAGAGAATTAGAGAGACGCTTCCCCTGAGAGAGAATAAGAGAGACGCTTCCCCTGAGAGAGAATTAGAGAGACGCTTCCCGAGAGAGAATTAGAGAGACGCTTCCCCTGAGGGAGAATTAGAGAGACGCTTCCCCTGAGAGAGAATTAGAGAGACGCTTCCCCTGAGGGAGAATTAGAGAGACGCTTCCCGAGAGAGAATTAGAGAGACGCTTCCCGAGAGAGAATTAGAGAGACGCTTCCCCTGAGGGAGAATTAGAGAGACGCTTCCCCTGAGGGAGAATTAGAGAGACGCTTCCCCTGAGAGAGAATTAGAGCGACGCTTCCCCTGAGAGAGAATTAGAGAGACGCTTCCCCTGAGAGAGAATTAGAGAGACGCTTCCCGAGAGAGAATTAGAGAGACGCTTCCCCTGAGGGAGAATTAGAGAGACGCTTCCCCTGAGGGAGAATTAGAGAGACGCTTCCCCTGAGGGAGAATTAGAGAGACGCTTCCCCTGAGAGAGAATTAGAGAGACGCTTCCCCTGAGAGAGAATAAGAGAGACGCTTCCCCTGAGAGGGCGAACCAGCCGCGTCAGGTCATGGCCACGCCCCCTCCCGTCGCAATCTCCCTCTCTCCCCTCAGACCGCAGTTAGCGCTGGGCACGCGCCGCCCCCCCGCCGGGCGCACGTGCCACAGTGATGAGTGGGACCGCAGCCCAAGTCTCTACTATACGCAGACGATCTGCTGTCACCAACAGGACAGGGGCCTCCTCCAAAAAAACATCCAACCGTATCGCAATTCCCACTGGACGACAATGCACTGGAACAGACAACGAGCTACACATACCTCGGTCCAACAATCAGCTCATCAGGGAAATTCAGCCTGGCCATAAATACACTGAAGGAGAAGCCCGCAGAGCATTTTATGCAATAAGGAAACAGATGTACCACCTCAAACCACCAATAAGAATCTGGGAGAAAATATTCAACAGCATCATCACACCCATCCTTCTGTATGGCAGCGAGGTGTGGGGCCCTGTGACATACCCAGACCCCACACACCCATCCTTCTGTATGGCAGCGAGGTGTGGGGCCCTGTAACATACCCAGACCCCACACACCCATCCTTCTGTATGGCAGCGAGGTGTGGGGCCCTGTAACATACCCAGACCCCACACACCCATCCTTCTGTATGGCAGCGAGGTGTGGGGCCCTGTAACATACCCAGACCCCACACACCCATCCTTCTGTATGGCAGCGAGGTGTGGGGCCCTGTAACATACCCAGACCCCACACACGCATCCTTCTGTATGGCAGCGAGGTGTGGGGCCCTGTAACATACCCAGACCCCACACACCCATCCTTCTGTATGGCAGCGAGGTGTGGGGCCCTGTAACATACCCAGACCCCACACACCCATCCTTCTGTATGGCAGCGAGGTGTGGGGCCCTGTAACATACCCAGACCCCACACACGCATCCTTCTGTATGGCAGCGAGGTGTGGGGCCCTGTAACATACCCAGACCCCACACACCCATCCTTCTGTATGGCAGCGAGGTGTGGGGCCCTGTAACATACCCAGACCCCACACACCCATCCTTCTGTATGGCAGCGAGGTGTGGGGCCCTGTAACATACCCAGACCCCACACACCCATCCTTCTGTATGGCAGCGAGGTGTGGGGCCCTGTAACATACCCAGACTCCACACACCCATCCTTCTGTATAGCAGCGAGGTGTGGGGCCCTGTAACATACCCAGACCCCACACACCCATCCTTCTGTATGGCAGCGAGGTGTGGGGTCCTGTAACATACCCAGACCCCACACACCCATCCTTCTGTATGGCAGCGAGGTGTGGGGTCCTGTAACATACCCAGACCCCACACACACATCCTTCTGTATGGCAGCGAGGTGTGGGGCCCTGTAACATACCCAGACCCCACACACCCATCCTTCTGTATGGCAGCGAGGTGTGGGGTCCTGTGACATACCCAGACCCCACACACCCATCCTTCTGTATGGCAGCGAGGTGTGGGGCCCTGTAACATACCCAGACACCACACACCCATCCTTCTGTATGGCAGCGAGGTGTGGGGCCCTGTAACATACCCAGACCCCGCACACCCATCCTTCTGTATGTCAGCGAGGTGTGGGGCCCTGTAACATACCCAGACCCCACACACCCATCCTTCTGTATGGCAGCGAGGTGTGGGGTCCTGTAACATACCCAGACCCCACACACCCATCCTTCTGTATGGCAGCGAGGTGTGGGGCCCTGTAACATACCCAGACCCCACACACCCATCCTTCTGTATGGCAGCGAGGTGTAGGGCCCTGTAACATACCCAGACCCCACACACACATCCTTCTGTACGGCAGCGAGGTGTGGGGTCCTGTAACGTACCCAGACCCCACACACCCATTCTTCTGTACGGCAGCGAGGTGTGGGGCCCTGTAACATACCCAGACCCCACACACCCATCCTTCTGTACGGCAGCGAGGTGTGGGGCCCTGTAACATACCCAGACCCCACACACCCATCCTTCTGTACGGCAGCGAGGTGTGGGGCCCTGTAACATACCCAGACCCCACACACCCATCCTTCTGTACGGCAGCGAGGTGTGGGGCCCTGTAACATACCCAGACCCCACACACCCATCCTTCTGTACGGCAGCGAGGTGTGGGGCCCTGTAACATACCCAGACCCCACACACCCATCCTTCTGTACGGCAGCGAGGTGTGGGGCCCTGTAACATACCCAGACCCCACACACCCATCCTTCTGTATGGCAGCGAGGTGTGGGGCCCTGTAACATACCCAGACCCCACACACCCATCCTTCTGTATGGCAGCGAGGTGTTGGGCCCTGTAACATACCCAGACCCCACACACCCATCCTTCTGTACGGCAGCGAGGTGTGGGGCCCTGTAACATACCCAGACCCCACACACCCATCCTTCTGTACGGCAGCGAGGTGTGGGGCCCTGTAACATACCCAGACCCCACACACCCATCCTTCTGTACGGCAGCGAGGTGTGGGGCCCTGTAACATACCCAGACCCCACACACCCATCCTTCTGTATGGCAGCGAGGTGTGGGGCCCTGTGACGTACCCAGACCCCACACACCCATCCTTCTGTATGGCAGCGAGGTGTGGGGCCCTGTAACATACCCAGACTCCACACACACATCCTTCTGTATGGCAGCGAGGTGTGGGGCCCTGTAACATACCCAGACCCCACACACCCATCCTTCTGTATGGCAGCGAGGTGTGGGGCCCTGTAACATACCCAGACTCCACACACACATCCTTCTGTATGGCAGCGAGGTGTGGGGCCCTGTAACATACCCAGACTCCACACACACATCCTTCTGTATGGCAGCGAGGTGTGGGGCCCTGTAACATACCCAGACCCCACACACCCATCCTTCTGTATGGCAGCGAGGTGTGGGGTCCTGTAACAT
Source organism: Ascaphus truei (assembly GCF_040206685.1). NCBI lineage: Eukaryota > Metazoa > Chordata > Amphibia > Anura > Ascaphidae > Ascaphus > Ascaphus truei. The sequence goes on from NC_134498.1 coordinate 53,522,265, forward strand.
ACCCAGACCCCACACACCCATCCTTCTGTATGGCAGCGAGGTGTGGGGACCTGTAACATACCCAGACCCCACACACCCATCCTTCTGTATGGCAGCGAGGTGTGGGGCCCTGTAACATACCCAGACCCCACACACCCATCCTTCTGTATGGCAGCGAGGTGTGGGGCCCTGTAACATACCCAGACCCCAAACACCCATCCTTCTGTATGGCAGCGAGGTGTGGGGTCCTGTAACATACCCAGACCCCACACACCCATCCTTCTGTATGGCAGCGAGGTGTGGGGCCCTGTAACATACCCAGACCCCACACACCCATCCTTCTGTATGGCAGCGAGGTGTGGGGCCCTGTAACATACCCAGACCCCACTCACCCATCCTTCTGTATGGCAGCGAGGTGTGCGGCCCTGTAACATACCCAGACTCCACACACCCATCCTTCTGTATGGCAGCGAGGTGTGGGGCCCTGTAACGTACCCAGACCCCACACACCCATCCTTCTGTATGGCAGCGAGGTGTGGGGCCCTGTAACGTACCCAGACCCCACACACCCATCCTTCTGTATGGCAGCGAGGTGTGGGGCCCTGTAACATACCCAGACTCCACAAAATGGGATACCAGCCCAACAGAAATACTGCATCTGGAATTCTGCAAATACCTTCTCCAAGTACACAGGAGTACATGAAACAATGCATGCCGGGCTGAGCTGGGCCGCTTTCCTCTACTGCTCAGGGTACAGAAGAGAGCACTGACATTCTGGGCTCACCTAAACACCAGCCACCCACAGTCTTACTGCTACAGAGCAATGCAAAGCCAGGACCTCCTCACTAAACCCTGTGCCATCAAACAACTTGTCCTCTCACTCCAAGGACAAAACCCCACACAGATTAACAACCTGCCGAAAAAAGAAATCAACTCAATCGCCAACGAAATGAAGAAGCAGTATGTGACAAGATGGGAAAATGATATCCAACGTTCGAAGAAGCTGGAGACCTACCACAGCCTACAGAGAGAATACACTCTGGCACCCTACCTACTGAAGGTAAAAGACCCAAAACAGAGACAGACCCTGAGCCAGTACAGAATAAGTGCCCACAGCCTAGAAATAGAAACAGGCAGGCACAGACAGAACTGGAAGCCCCGGGATATGAGACTGCCAGCGATGTGAGCTAGGAGGGGTGTGTGAGAGACAGGCAGACAGACAGAACTGGAAGCCCCGGGAGATGAGACTGTACCAGCGATGTGAGCTAGGAGAGGTGTGTGAGAGACAGGCAGAACTGGAAGCCCCGGGAGATGAGACTGTACCAGCGATGTGTGCTAGGAGGGGTGTGTGAGAGACAGGCAGGCACAGACAGAACTGGAAGCCCCAGGAGATGAGACTGTACCAGCGATGTGTGCTAGGAGAGGTGTGAGAGAGACAGGCAGACAGACAGAACTGGAAGCCCCGGGAGATGAGACTGTACCAGCGATGTGAGCTAGGAGAGGTAGAAGATGAAACTCACTTCCTGTTGAGTGCCCACCTAGAGAAACTCACAGCTGTTATCCAGAACTTTAATAATACAGAAGAGAACCAAAAAATAGTGATCCTCCTGGGAGAAGATGAAACCCGCGCAGAACTGGCTGCACACTATATCAGCACCTGCCACAAGCTGAGAGACGTCCACTAACCCCCACACCCCTGTGTGACTGTTACCCAGGTACTGTGTAATCGCTATACCCTACCCCCTGTTATTCATGTACTGTGTAATCATTATACACTACCCCGTTATACATGTACTGTGTAATAATTATACCTACCCCCTGTTATACATGTACTGTGTAATCATTATACGCTACCCCCTGTTATACATGTACTGTGTAATCATTATACCTACCCCCTGTTATACATGTACTGTGTAATCATTATATCCTACCCCGTTATACATGTACTGTGTAATCATTATACCCTACCCCCTGTTATTCATGTACTGTGTAATCATTATACCCTACCCCCTGTTATACATGTACTGTGTAATCATTATACCTACCCCTGTTATACATGTACTGTGTAACCATTATACCCTACCCCGTTATTCATGAACTGTGTAATCATTATACCTATCCCCTGTTACCCATGTACTGTGTAACCACTATACCCTACCCCGTTATACATGTACTGTGTAATCATTATACCTACCCCCTGTTATACATGTACTGTGTAATCATTATACCTACCCCCTGTTATACATGTACTGTGTAATCATTATACCTACCCCTGTTATACATGTACTGTGTAATCATTATACCTACCCCCCGTTATACATGTACTGTGTAATCATTATACCTACCCCCTGTTATACATGTACTGTGTAATCATTATACCCTACCCCTGTTATACATGTACTGTGTAACCATTATACCCTACCCCGTTATACATGTACTGTGTAACCATTATACCTACCCCCTGTTATACATTTACTGTGTAACCATTATACCCTACCCCCTGTTATACATGTACTGTGTAACCATTATACCTACCCCTGTTATACATGTACCGTGTAACCATTATACCCTACCCCCTGTTATTCATGTACCGTGTAATCATTATACCCTACCCCCTGTTATTCATGTACTGTGTAATCATTATATCCTACCCCCTGTTATTCATGTACTGTGTAATCATTATACCCTACCCCCTGTTATTCATGTACCGTGTAATCATTATACCCTACCCCGTTATACATGTACTGTGTAATCATTATACCCTACCCCCTGTTATTCATGTACCGTGTAATCATTATACCCTACCCCCTGTTATTCATGTACTGTGTAATCATTATATCCTACCCCCTGTTATTCATGTACTGTGTAATCATTATACCTACCCCCTGTTATTCATGTACTGTGTAATCATTATACCCTACCCCCTGTTATACTTGTACCGTGTAACCATTATACCCTACCCCCTGTTATACATGTACCGTGTAATCATTATACCTACCCCCTGTTATACATGTACTGTGTAATCATTATACCCTACCCCCTGTTATACATGTATCGTGTAATCATTATACCTACCCCCTGTTATACATGTACTGTGTAATCATTATACCCTACCCCCTGTTATACATGTACTGTGTAATCATTATACCCTACCCCCTGTTATACATGTACTGTGTAATCATTATACCCTACCCCCCGTTATTCATGTACTGTGTAATCATTATACCCAACCCCCTGTTATACATGTACTGTGTAATCATACCCTACCCCCCGTTATACATGTACTGTGTAATCATTATACCTACCCCCTGTTATTCATGTACCGTGTAATCATTATACCTACCCCTGTTATACATGTACTGTGTAATCATTATACCCTACCCCCTGTTATTCATGTACTGTGTAATCATTATACCCTACCCCCTGTTATACATGTACTGTGTAATCATTATACCTACCCCTGTTATACATGTACTGTGTAACCATTATACCCTACCCCGTTATTCATGAACTGTGTAATCATTATACCTATCCCCTGTTACCCATGTACTGTGTAACCACTATACCCTACCCCGTTATACATGTACTGTGTAATCATTATACCTACCCCCTGTTATACATGTACTGTGTAATCATTATACCTACCCCCTGTTATACATGTACTGTGTAATCATTATACCTACCCCTGTTATACATGTACTGTGTAATCATTATACCTACCCCCCGTTATACATGTACTGTGTAATCATTATACCTACCCCCTGTTATACATGTACTGTGTAATCATTATACCCTACCCCTGTTATACATGTACTGTGTAACCATTATACCCTACCCCGTTATACATGTACTGTGTAACCATTATACCTACCCCCTGTTATACATTTACTGTGTAACCATTATACCCTACCCCCTGTTATACATGTACTGTGTAACCATTATACCTACCCCTGTTATACATGTACCGTGTAACCATTATACCCTACCCCCTGTTATTCATGTACCGTGTAATCATTATACCCTACCCCCTGTTATTCATGTACTGTGTAATCATTATATCCTACCCCCTGTTATTCATGTACTGTGTAATCATTATACCCTACCCCCTGTTATTCATGTACCGTGTAATCATTATACCCTACCCCGTTATACATGTACTGTGTAATCATTATACCCTACCCCCTGTTATTCATGTACCGTGTAATCATTATACCCTACCCCCTGTTATTCATGTACTGTGTAATCATTATATCCTACCCCCTGTTATTCATGTACTGTGTAATCATTATACCTACCCCCTGTTATTCATGTACTGTGTAATCATTATACCCTACCCCCTGTTATACTTGTACCGTGTAACCATTATACCCTACCCCCTGTTATACATGTACCGTGTAATCATTATACCTACCCCCTGTTATACATGTACTGTGTAATCATTATACCCTACCCCCTGTTATACATGTATCGTGTAATCATTATACCTACCCCCTGTTATACATGTACTGTGTAATCATTATACCCTACCCCCTGTTATACATGTACTGTGTAATCATTATACCCTACCCCCTGTTATACATGTACTGTGTAATCATTATACCCTACCCCCCGTTATTCATGTACTGTGTAATCATTATACCCAACCCCCTGTTATACATGTACTGTGTAATCATACCCTACCCCCCGTTATACATGTACTGTGTAATCATTATACCTACCCCCTGTTATTCATGTACCGTGTAATCATTATACCTACCCCTGTTATACATGTACTGTGTAATCATTATACCCTACCCCCTGTTATACATGTACTGTGTAATCATACCCTACCCCCCGTTATACATGTACTGTGTAATCATTATACCTACCCCGTTATTCATGTACTGTGTAATCATTATACCTACCCCTGTTATACATGTACTGTGTAATCATTATACCTACCCCCTGTTATACATGTACCGTGTAATCATTATACCTACCCCCTGTTATTCATGTACCGTGTAATCATTATACCTACCCCTGTTATACATGTACCGTGTAATCATTATACCTACCCCCTTTTATACATGTACCGTGTAATCATTATACCTACCCCTGTTATTCATGTACTGTGTAATCATTATACCCTACCCCGTTATACATGTACTATGTAATCATTATACCTACCCCCTGTTATACATGTACTGTGTAATCATTATACCCTACCCCGTTATACATGTACTGTGTAATCATTATACCCTACCCCCTGTTATTCATGTACTGTGTAATCATTATACCCTACCCCGTTATACATGTACTGTGTAATCATTATACCCTACCCCCTGTTATACATGTACTGTGTAACCATTATACCCTACCCCCTGTTATTCATGTACTGTGTAATCATTATACCCTACCCCCTGTTATACATGTACTGTGTAATCATTATACCTACCCCCTGTTATACATGTACTGTGTAATCATTATACGCTACCCCCTGTTATACATGTACTGTGTAATCATTATACCCTACCCCCTGTTATACATGTACTGTGTAACCATTATACCCTACCCCGTTATACATGTACTGTGTAATCATTATACCCTACCCCCTGTTATACATGTACTGTGTAACCATTATACCCTACCCCCTGTTATACATGTACTGTGTAACCATTATACCCTACCCCCTGTTATACATGTACTGTGTAATCATTATACCTACCCCCTGTTATACATGTACTGTGTAATCATTATACCTACCCCCTGTTATACATGTACTGTGTAATCATTATACCCTACCCCCTGTTATACATGTACTGTGTAATCATTATACCCTACCCCCTGTTATACATGTACTGTGTAATCATTATACCCTACCCCCTGTTATACATGTACTGTGTAATCATTATATCCTACCCCCTGTTATACATGTACTGTGTAATCATTATACCCTACCCCCTGTTATACATGTACTGTGTAATCATTATACCCTACCCCCTGTTATTCATGTACTGTGTAATCATTATACCTACCCCCTGTTATACATGTACCATGTAATCATTATACCTACCCCCTGTTATACATGTACCGTGTAATCATTATACCTACCCCCTGTTATACATGTACCGTGTAATCATTATACCTACCCCCTGTTATTCATGTACCGTGTAATCATTATACCCTACCCCGTTATACATGTACTGTGTAATCATTATACCTACCCCCTGTTATACATGTACTGTGTAATCATTATACCTACCCCCTGTTATACATGTACTGTGTAATCATTATACCTACCCCCTGTTATACATGTACCGTGTAATCATTATACCTACCCCCTGTTATACATGTACCGTGTAATCATTATACCCCACCCCGTTATACATGTACCGTGTAATCATTATACCTACCCCCTGTTATACATGTACCGTGTAATCATTATACCCCACCCCCTGTTATACATGTACCGTGTAATCATTATACCTACCCCGTTATACATGTACCGTGTAATCATTATACCCTACCCCGTTATACATGTACCGTGTAATCATTATACCCTACCCCCTGTTATACTTGTACCGTGTAATCATTATACCCTACCCCCTGTTATACTTGTACCGTGTAATCATTATACCCTACCCCCTGTTATTCATGTACCGTGTAATCATTATACCCTACCCCCTGTTATTCCTGTACTGTGTAATCATTATATCCTACCCCCTGTTATTCATGTACTGTGTAATCATTATACCCTACCCCCTGTTATACTTGTACCGTGTAACCATTATACCCTACCCCCTGTTATACATGTACCGTGTAATCATTATACCTACCCCCTGTTATACATGTACCGTGTAATCATTATACCCTACCCCCTGTTATACATGTACTGTGTAATCATTATACCCTACCCCCTGTTATACATGTACTGTGTAATCATTATACCCTACCCCCCGTTATTCATGTACCGTGTAATCATTATACCCAACCCCCTGTTATACATGTACTGTGTAATCATACCCTACCCCCCGTTATACATGTACTGTGTAATCATTATACCTACCCCCCGTTATTCATGTACCGTGTAATCATTATACCTACCCCCTGTTATTCATGTACTGTGTAATCATTATACCCAACCCCCTGTTATACATGTACTGTGTAATCATACCCTACCCCCCGTTATACATGTACTGTGTAATCATTATACCTACCCCCCGTTATTCATGTACCGTGTAATCATTATACCTACCCCTGTTATACATGTACCGTGTAATCATTATACCTACCCCCTGTTATTCATGTACCGTGTAATCATTATACCTACCCCTGTTATACATGTACCGTGTAATCATTATACCTACCCCCTTTTATACATGTACCGTGTAATCATTATACCTACCCCTGTTATTCATGTACTGTGTAATCATTATACCCTACCCCCTGTTATACATGTACTGTGTAATCATTATACCCTACCCCCTGTTATACATGTACTGTGTAATCATTATACCCTACCCCCTGTTATTCATGTACTGTGTAATCATTATACCCTACCCCGTTATACATGTACTGTGTAATCATTATACCTACCCCCTGTTATACATGTACTCTGTAACCATTATACCCTACCCCCTGTTATTCATGTACTGTGTAATCATTATACCCTACCCCCTGTTATACATGTACTGTGTAATCATTATACCTACCCCCTGTTATACATGTACTGTGTAACCATTATACCCTACCCCCTGTTATTCATGTACTGTGTAATCATTATACCCTACCCCCTGTTATACATGTACTGTGTAATCATTATACCCTACCCCCTGTTATACATGTACTGTGTAACCATTATACCCTACCCCGTTATACATGTACTGTGTAATCATTATACCCTACCCCCTGTTATACATGTACTGTGTAATCATTATACCTACCCCGTTATACATGTACCGTGTAATCATTATACCTACCCCCTGTTATACATGTACCGTGTAATCATTATACCCTACCCCCTGTTATTCATGTACCGTGTAATCATTATACCCTACCCCGTTATACATGTACTGTGTAATCATTATACCTACCCCCTGTTATACATGTACTGTGTAATCATTATACCTACCCCCTGTTATACATGTACTGTGTAATCATTATACCTACCCCCTGTTATACATGTACCGTGTAATCATTATACTTACCCCCTGTTATACATGTACCGTGTAATCATTATACCTACCCCCTGTTATACATGTACCGTGTAATCATTATACCCCACCCCGTTATACATGTACCGTGTAATCATTATACCTACCCCCTGTTATACATGTACCGTGTAATCATTATACCCTACCCCCTGTTATACATGTACCGTGTAATCATTATACCCTACCCCCTGTTATACATGTACCGTGTAATCATTATACCCTACCCCCTGTTATACATGTACCGTGTAACCATTATACCTACCCCCTGTTATACATGTACCGTGTAACCATTATACCTACCCCCTGTTATTCATGTACTGTGTAACCATTATACCATACCCCCTGTTATTCATGTACTGTGTAATCATTATACCCTACCCCCTGTTATACATGTACCGTGTAATCATTATACTTACCCCCTGTTATACATGTACCGTGTAATCATTATACCTACCCCCTGTTATACATGTACCGTGTAATCATTATACCTACCCCCTGTTATACATGTACCGTGTAATCATTATACCTACCCCCTGTTATACATGTACCGTGTAATCATTATACCATACCCCCTGTTATACATGTACCGTGTAATCATTATACCTACCCCGTTATACATGTACCGTGCAATCATTATACCTACCCCCTGTTATACATTTACCGTGTAATCATTATACCTACCCCCTGTTATTCATGTACAGTGTAATCATTATACCCTACCCCGTTATTCATGTACTGTGTAATCATTATACCCTACCCCCTGTTATTCATGTACAGTGTAATCATTATACCCTACCCCCTGTTATTCATGTACTGTGTAATCATTATACCCTACCCCCTGTTATTCATGTACTGTGTAATCATACCCTACCCCGTTATACATGTACCGTGCAATCATTATACCTACCCCCTGTTATACATGTACTGTGTAATCATTATACCTACCCCCTGTTATACATGTACTGTGTAATCATTATACCTACCCCCTGTTATACATGTACTCTGTAATCATTATACCCTACCCCCTGTTATACATGTACTGTGCAATCATTATACCTACCCCCTGTTATACATGTACTGTGCAATCATTATACCTACCCCGTTTTACATGTACTGTGCAATCATTATACCTACCCCCTGTTATACATGTACTGTGCAATCATTATACCTACCCCGTTATACATGTACTGTGTAATCATTATACCCTACCCCCTGTTATACATGTACCGTGTAATCATAATACCATACCCCCTGTTATACATGTACCGTGTAATCATTATACCTACCCCGTTATACATGTACCGTGCAATCATTATACCTACCCCCTGTTATACATGTACCGTGTAATCATTATACCTACCCCCTGTTATTCATGTACAGTGTAATCATTATACCCTACCCCCTGTTATTCATGTACTGTGTAATCATTATACCCTACCCCCTGTTATTCATGTACTGTGTAATCATACCCTACCCCGTTATACATGTACCGTGCAATCATTATACCTACCCCCTGTTATACATGTACCGTGTAATCATTATACCCTACCCCCTGTTATTCATGTACAGTGTAATCATTATACCCTACCCCCTGTTATTCATGTACTGTGTAATCATTATACCCTACCCCCTGTTATTCATGTACTGTGTAATCATACCCTACCCCGTTATACATGTACCGTGCAATCATTATACCTACCCCCTGTTATACATGTACTGTGTAATCATTATACCTACCCCCTGTTATACATGTACCGTGTAATCATTATACCTACCCCCTGTTATACATGTACCGTGTAATCATTATACCTACCCCCTGTTATACATGTACTGTGTAATCATTATACCTACCCCCTGTTATACATGTACTCTGTAATCATTATACCCTACCCCCTGTTATACATGTACTGTGCAATCATTATACCTACCCCCTGTTATACATGTACTGTGCAATCATTATACCTACCCCGTTTTACATGTACTGTGCAATCATTATACCTACCCCCTGTTATACATGTACTGTGCAATCATTATACCTACCCCGTTATACATGTACTGTGTAATCATTATACCCTACCCCCTGTTATACATGTACTGTGTAATCATTATACCCTGCCACCTGTTATTCATGTACTGTGTAATCATTATACCCTACCCCCTGTTATACATGTACCGTGCAATCATTATACCTACCCCCTGTTATACATGTACTGTGTAATCATTATACCTACCCCCTGTTATACATGTACTGTGTAATCATTATACCTACCCCCTGTTATACATGTACTCTGTAATCATTATACCTACCCCCTGTTGTACATGTACTGTGTAATCATTATACCTACCCCCTGTTATACATGTACTGTGTAATCATTATACCTACCCCCTGTTATACATGTACTCTGTAATCATTATACCTACCCCCTGTTGTACATGTACTGTGCAATCATTATACCTACCCCCTGTTATACATGTACTCTGTAATCATTATACCTACCCCCTGTTGTACATGTACTGTGTAATCATTATACCTACCCCCTGTTATACATGTACTCTGTAATCATTATACCTACCCCGTTATACATGTACTGTGCAATCATTATACCTACCCCCTGTTGTACATGTACTGTGCAATCATTATACCTACCCCCTGTTATACATGTACTGTGCAATCATTATACCTACCCCGTTATACATGTACTGTGTAATCATTATACCTACCCCCTGTTATTCATGTACTGTGTAATCATTATACCCTACCCCCTGTTATACATGTACTCTGTAATCATTATACCTACCCCCTGTTATACATGTACTGTGTAATCATTATACCCTACCCCCTGTTATTCATGTACTGTGTAATCATTATACCCTACCCCCTGTTATACATGTACCGTGTAATCATTATACCCTACCCCCTGTTATACATGTACCGTGTAATCATTATACCCTACCCCCTGTTATACATGTACCGTGTAATCATTATACCCTACCCCGTTATACATGTACCGTGTAATCATTATACCCTACCCCCCGTTATTCATGTACCGTGTAATCATTATACCCTACCCCCTGTTATACATGTACCGTGTAATCATTATACCCTACCCCCTGTTATACATGTACCGTGTAATCATTATACCCTACCCCCTGTTATACATGTACCGTGTAATCATTATACCCTACCCCCTGTTATACATGTACCGTGTAATCATTATACCTACCCCGTTATACATGTACCGTGTAATCATTATACCCTACCCCCTGTTATACATGTACCGTGTAATCATTATACCTACCCCGTTATTCATGTACCGTGTAATCATTATACCTACCCCCTGTTATACATGTACTGTGTAATCATTATACCTACCCCCTGTTATACATGTACTGTGTAATCATTATACCCTACCCCCTGTTATACATGTACTGTGTAATCATTATACCCTACCCCCTGTTATACATGTACTGTGTAATCATTATACCTACCCCCTGTTATACATGTACTGTGTAATCATTATACCTACCCCCTGTTATACATGTACTGTGTAATCATTATACCTACCCCCTGTTATTCATGTACTGTGTAATCATTATACCCTACCCCCTGTTATTCATGTACTGTGTAATCATTATACCCTACCCCCTGTTATTCATGTACTGTGTAATCATTATACCCTACCCCCTGTTATTCATGTACTGTGTAATCATTATACCTACCCCCTGTTATACATGTACTGTGTAATCATTATACCTACCCCCTGTTATACATGTACTGTGTAATCATTATACCCTACCCACTGTTATTCATGTACTGTGTAATCATTATACCTACCCCCTGTTATACATGTACTGTGTAATCATTATACCTACCCCCTGTTATACATGTACTGTGTAATCATTATACCCTACCCCTGTTATACATGTACTGTGTAATCATTATACCCTACCCCTGTTATACATGTACTGTGTAATCATTATACCTACCCCCTGTTATACATGTACTGTGTAATCATTATACCTACCCCCCGTTATTCATGTACTGTGTAACCATTATACCCTACCCCGTTATTCATGTACTGTGTAATCATTATACCCTACCCCCTGTTATTCATGTACTGTGTAATCATTATACCTACCCCCTGTTATACATGTACTGTGTAATCATTATACCCTACCCCTGTTATACATAGGGAAATTCCGGAGCAGTAGAATAATACGATACTGTTAGCCTCATGCATTAGAATGGCGGCAAAGACCTCAAGAACTAGACAGTCTACTTCCAATCCCTGACGGAAAGGGGAGAGACCCGCTCACCTCTGTAAAGCAGAAAGGTAGGTGCACTCTGGGAAAAGTCACCGGATTTGCCCAGCATAGAGAACATGGGGGATTTCGCAGTGGATACGACCCTATGGACCACATCCAGTTCGTACAAGAAGTGATTCCCCAAAGTAATGAATACGATCTATGACTGGGTTTAGGATTTGTAGATTTGATTCTGTCTTCACCTCAGCGGTTTTAAACGCATAATATTAATGTCTTAATAAGGAACGTTTACGAGAATGCCACATCAACCATGAGATTAAATGAATATACAAGCAAGATAAAGCTAACAATAATAATAATAATAATAATAATAGCATGTTCTTGTATAGCGCTGCTAGCTTTACATAGCGCGTTACAGAGACATTTTTGCAGGCACAGGTCCCTGCCCCGTGGAGCTTACAATCTATGTTTTTGGTGCCTGAGGCACAGGGAGATAAAGTGACTGCCGAAGGTCACAAGGAGCCGACACCGGGAATTGAACCAACTTCAAACTCAGTGCCAGTCAGTGTCGTTACTCACTGAGCTGCTCCTTCTCCCAGATCAGCAAGGGAGTGCGGCAGGAGACACCGCGTCACCAGGATCAGCAAGGGAGTGCGGCAGGGAGACACAGTGTCACCAGGATCAGCAAGGGAGAGCGGCAGGGAGACACCGTGTCACCAGGATCAGCAAGGGAGTGCGGCAGGGAGACACCGCGTCACCAGGATCAGCAAGGGAGAGCGGCAGGAGACACCGTGTCACCAGGATCAGCAAGGGTGTGCGGCAGGGAGACACCATCTCACCAGGATCAGCAAGGGAGTGCGGCAGGGAGACACCGTGTCACCAGGATCAGCAAGGAAGTGCGGCAGGAGACACCGCGTCACCAGGATCAGCAAGGGAGTGTGGCAGGGGGATACCGTGTCACCAGGATCAGTAAGGAAGTGCGGCAGGGAGACACCGTGTCACCAGGATCAGTAAGGCAGTGCGGCAGGGAGACACCGTGTCACCAGGATCAGCAAGGCAGTGTGGCAGGGGGACACCGTGTCACCAGGATCAGCAAGGCAGTGCGGCAGGGAGACACCGCGTCACCAGGATCAGCGAGGGAGAGCGGCAGGGAGACACCACGTCACCAGGATCAGCAAGGATGTGCGGCAGGGAGACACCGTGTCACCAGGATCAGCAAGGGAGTGCGGCAGGGAGACACCGTGTCACCAGGATCAGCAAGGGTGTGCGGCAGGGGGACACCATGTCACCAGGATCAGCAAGGGAGAGCGGCAGGGAGACACCGTGTCACCAGGATCAGCAAGGGTGTGCGGCAGGGAGACACCGTGTCACCAGGATCAGCAAGGGAGTGCGGCAGGGAGACACCACGTCACCAGGATCAGCAAGGGAGTGCGGCAGGGAGACACCGTGTCACCAGGATCAGCAAGGGAGAGCGGAAGGGAGACACCGTGTCACCAGGATCAGCAAGGGTGTGCGGCAGGGAGACACCGTGTCACCAGGATCAGAAAGGGAGGGCGGCAGGGAGACATGTGACCAACGCGTTTCACAGAAACACAAAAACTGTTCAAGACTGTTATTTTTGCCACAAGTCCAGAAGACCTCCAGCAGTAAAAATCAGAGAAAATGCAGATGCCTGCAGAGATTCAATAAATAGAATAGAACTATAAGTTGTTGAAAACTATCTGGCGGGCAAGTAACAACGGGCGGGAACCTTCTGAATTAAATCAGTACGCGAAAGAAGATGGGATGGAGGCTTTTGGAAGAGAACAAGACAATATTTAAGGTAACTTTCCACGGAGCCTCAAGAAAGTTTTCCATCAGTGTGGCCTGCCCGCGCTCACATATGGATGGGACCCGTGTATCCTGCCCGTGCTCACGTATGGATGTGACCCGCGTATCCTGCCCGCGCTCACATATGGATGGGACCCGTGTATCCTGCCCGCGCTCACGTATGGATGGGACCCGTGTATCCTGCCCGTGCTCACGTATGGATGGGACCCGTGCATCCTGCCCGTGCTCACGTATGGATGTGACCCGTGTATCCTGCCCGTGCTCACGTATGGATGGGACCCGTGTATCCTGCCCGTGCTCACGTATGGATGGGACACGTGTATCCTGCCCGTGCTCACGTATGGATGGGACCCGTGTATCCTGCCCGTGCTCACGTATGGATGGGACCCGTGTATCCTGCCCGTGCTCACATATGGATGGGACCCGTATATCCTGCCCGTGCTCACGTATGGATGGGACCCGTGTATCCTGCCCGTGCTCACATATAGATGGGACTCGTGTATCCTGCCCGCGCTCACGTATGGATGGGACCCGTGTATCCTGCCCGTGCTCACATATAGATGGGACCCGTGTATCCTGCCTGTGCTTACGTATAGATGTGACCCGTGTATCCTGCCCGTGCTCACGTATGGATGGGACTCGTGTATCCTGCCCGTGCTCACGTATGGATGGGACCCGTGTATCCTGCCCGTGCTCACATATAGATGGGACCCGTGTATCCTGCCCGTGCTCACATATGGATGGGACCCGTGTATCCTGCCCGTGCTCACATATGGATGGGACCCGTGTATCCTGCCCGTGCTCACATATGGATGGGACACGTGTATCCTGCCCGTGCTCACATATGGATGGGACCCGTGTATCCTGCCCGTGCTCACATATGGATGGGACCCGTGTATCCTGCCCGTGCTCACATATGGATGGGACCCGTGTATCCTGCCCGTGCTCACATATGGATGGGACACGTGTATCCTGCCCGTGCTCATGTATGGATGGGACCCGTGTATCCTGCCCGCGCTCACGTATGGATGGGACCCGTGTATCCTGCCCGTGCTCACGTATGGATGGGACACGTGTATCCTGCCCGTGCTCACGTATGGATGGGACCCGTGTATCCTGCCCGTGCTCACGTATGGATGGGACCCGTGTATCCTGCCCGTGCTCACATATGGATGGGACCCGTATATCCTGCCCGTGCTCACGTATGGATGGGACACGTGCATCCTGCCGTGCTCACGTATGGATGGGACCCGTGTATCCTGCCCGTGCTCACGTATGGATGGGACCCGTGTATCCTGCCCGCGCTCACGTATGGATGGGACCCGTGTATCCTGCCTGAGCTCACGTATGGATGTGACCCGTGTATCCTGCCCGTGCTCACATATGGATGGGACCCGTGTATCCTGCCCGTGCTCACATATGGATGGGACCCGTGTATCCTGCCCGTGCTCACGTATGGATGGGACCCGTGTATCCTGCCCGTGCTCACGTATAGATGGGACCCGTGTATCCTGCCCGTGCTCACGTATAGATGGGACCCGTGTATCCTGCCCGTGCTCACATATGGATGGGACCCGTGTATCCTGCCCGTGCTCACGTATGGATGGGACCCGTGTATCCTGCCCGTGCTCACGTATGGATGGGACCCGTGTATCCTGCCCGTGCTCACGTATGGATGGGACCCGTGTATCCTGCCCGTGCTCACATATGGATGGGACCCGTATATCCTGCCCGTGCTCACGTATGGATGGGACACGTGCATCCTGCCGTGCTCACGTATGGATGGGACCCGTGTATCCTGCCCGTGCTCACGTATGGATGGGACCCGTGTATCCTGCCCGCGCTCACGTATGGATGGGACCCGTGTATCCTGCCTGAGCTCACGTATGGATGTGACCCGTGTATCCTGCCCGTGCTCACATATGGATGGCACCCGTGTATCCTGCCCGTGCTCACATATGGATGGGACCCGTGTATCCTGCCCGTGCTCACGTATGGATGGGACCCGTGTATCCTGCCCGTGCTCACGTATAGATGGGACCCGTGTATCCTGCCCGTGCTCACGTATAGATGGGACCCGTGTATCCTGCCCGTGCTCACATATGGATGGGACCCGTGTATCCTGCCCGTGCTCACGTATGGATGGGACCCGTGTATCCTGCCCGTGCTCACGTATGGATGGGACCCGTGTATCCTGCCCGTGCTCACATATGGATGGGACCCGTGTATCCTGCCCGTGCTCACATATGGATGGGACCCGTGTATCCTGCCCGTGCTCACGTATGGATGGGACCCGTGTATCCTGCCCGTGCTCACGTATAGATGGGACCCGTGTATCCTGCCCGTGCTCACGTATAGATGGGACCCGTGTATCCTGCCCGTGCTCACATATGGATGGGACCCGTGTATCCTGCCCGTGCTCACGTATGGATGGGACCCGTGTATCCTGCCCGTGCTCACGTATGGATGGGACCCGTGCATCCTGCCCGTGCTCACGTATGGATGGGACCCGTGTATCCTGCCCGTGCTCACGTATGGATGGGAAATTTGGCCTCAAAGGCAAAGACAATTCAGAACTTTACAACTCATTGAACTATAAAGAAATGCATGCTGGGTATTAACCGAAGACAGACATTAAAATGCCAGTGGACTGAACATATCGTTGGACAAAGATAGTACTCAGCTGGATTTTAAGTGATATCAAAAGACCAAGACAGCGACTAAAAGACAGTTAAAATCAGAAAATTTGTTGGAACAAGCTGGAGGAGAAGCAGCCGCCGTGTCCGAGAGATCGCTTACCGACGTATGAACACACAGACTTTAGCAAGATACAGACGCATACACAAACACATCCTGTTCCCCCGAGAGACCGGCAGACACACACAGACACACACACAGACACACACACAGACACACACACAGACACACACACAGACACACACACAGACACACACACAGACACACACACACTCCTCCCCGCCACTCCTTTTCACACTCACCCTCTCCGCCACTGCACGCACGGACTGGACGCTGGTCCCATACAGGTTGTCGTTGAACTGTCCGGCCTCGATGAACTTGTTATCCTGAATGTCCCTCTCCATCTGCTCCCGAGAGCCCACAAAGTGATAGTCCTGCCCGTCCACCTCAACCTCTCGCCGTGACCGCGTGGTGTCTGCAGGGGGAGACTGGTCACTTCCATCCAGGGGTGAGGAGGGAGGGCGGCGGCGGCGGGTGCTGCGCAGGGTGTCAGAGTGACCACACAGGGAGGGGGGGTACTTACGTGGGACACAGGAACCAAACTTGTGCGGAAATTCCGAAATGAGGTCATCGTTAACTCTGTCCTTCAGGGGACCCAAAATAATGACCGGGCGCGCGTAGTGAACTAGGGGAAAGACCAACCAGGCATCATACAATCCCCACCGCTTGTAACGACTGTGCGTTATACACAACCCCTCACCCCCTGCCCGTACCGACTCTGCGTTATACACAACCCCTCACCCCCTGCCCGTACCGACTGTGCGTCATACACAACCCCTCACCCCCTGCCCGTACCGACTGTGCGTCATACACAACCCCTCACCCCCTGCCCGTACCGACTGTGCGTTATACACAACCCCTCACCCCCTGCCCGTACCGACTGTGCGTTATACACAACCCCTCACCCCCTGCCCGTACCGACTCTGCGTTATACACAACCCCTCACCCCCTGCCCGTACCGACTGTGCGTCATACACAACCCCTCACCCCCTGCCCGTACCGACTGTGCGTCATACACAACCCCTCACCCCCTGCCCGTACCGACTGTGCGTTATACACAACCCCTCACCCCCTGCCCGTACCGACTGTGCGTTATACACAACCCCTCACCCCCTGCCCGTACCGACTCTGCGTTATACACAACCCCTCACCCACTGTCCGTACCGACTGTGCGTCATACACAACCCCTCACCCCCTGCCCGTACCGACTGTGCGTTATACACAACCCCTCACCCCCTGCCCGTACCGACTGTGCGTTATACACAACCCCTCACCCCCTGCCCGTACCGACTGTGCGTTATACACAACCCCTCACCCCCTGCCCGTACCGACTGTGCGTCATACACAACCCCTCACCCCCTGCCCGTACCGACTGTGCGTTATACACAACCCCTCACCCCCTGCCCGTACCGACTGTGCGTTATACACAACCCCTCACCCCCTGCCCGTACCCACTGTGCGTTATACACAACCCCTCACCCCCTGCCCGTACCGACTGTGCGTTATACACAACCCCTCACCCCCTGCCCGTACCGACTGTGCGTTATACACAACCCCTCACCCCCTGCCCGTACCGACAGTGCGTTATACACAACCCCTCACCCACTGCCCGTACCGACTGTGCGTTATACACAACCCCTCACCCACTGCCCGTACCGACTGTGCGTTATACACAACCCCTCACCCACTGCCCGTACCAACTGTGCGTTATACACAACCCCTCACCCCCTGCCCGTACCCTCTGTGCGTCATACACAACCCCTCACCCCCTGCCCGTACCCACTGTGCGTTATACACAACCCCTCACCCCCTGCCCGTACCGACTGTGCGTTATACACAACCCCTCACCCCCTGCCCGTACCGACTGGGCGTCATACACAACCCCTCACCCCCTGCCCGTACCCACTGTGCGTTATACACAACCCCTCACCCCCTGCCCGTACCCACTGTGCGTTATACACAACCCCTCACCCCCTGCCCGTACCGACTGTGCGTTATACACAACCCCTCACCCCCTGCCCGTACCCACTGTGCGTTATACACAACCCCTCACCCCCTGCCCGTACCCTCTGTGCGTTATACACAACCCCTCACCCCCTGCCCGTACCGACTGTGCGTCATACACAACCCCTCACCCCCTGCCCGTACCGACTGTGCGTCATACACAACCCCTCACCCCCTGCCCGTACCCTCTGTGCGTTATACACAACCCCTCACCCCCTGTCCGTAACCGACTGTGCGTTATACACAACCCCTCACCCCCTGTCCGTACCGACTGTGCGTTATACACAACCCCTCACCCCCTGCCCGTACCGACTCTGCGTTATACACAACCCCTCACCCCCTGCCCGTACCGACTGTGCGTCATACACAACCCCTCACCCCCTGCCCGTACCGACTGTGCGTCATACACAACCCCTCACCCCCTGCCCGTACCGACTGTGCGTCATACACAACCCCTCACCCCCTGCCCGTACCCTCTGTGCGTTATACACAACCCCTCACCCCCTGCCCGTACCGACTGTGCGTCATACACAACCCCTCACCCCCTGCCCGTACCGACTGTGCGTTATACACAACCCCTCACCCACTGCCCGTACCGACTGTGTGTTATACACAACCCCTCACCCCCTGCCCGTACCGACTGTGCGTTATACACAACCCCTCACCCCCTGTCCGTACCGACTGTGCGTTATACACAACCCCTCACCCCCTGCCCGTACCGACTGTGCGTTATACACAACCCCTCACCCCCTGCCCGTACCCTCTGTGCGTTATACACAACCCCTCACCCCCTGTCCGTACCGACTGTGCGTCATACACAACCCCTCACCCCCTGCCCGTACCGACTGTGCGTTATACACAACCCCTCACCCCCTGCCCGTACCGACTGTGTGTCATACACAACCCCTCACCCCCTGCCCGTACCCACTGGGCATCATACACAACCCCTCACCCCCTGCCCGTACCGACTGTGCGTTATACACAACCCCTCACCCCCTGCCCGTACCGACAGTGCGTTATACACAACCCCTCACCCACTGCCCGTACCGACTGTGCGTTATACACAACCCCTCACCCACTGCCCGTACCGACTGTGCGTTATACACAACCCCTCACCCACTGCCCGTACCAACTGTGCGTTATACACAACCCCTCACCCCCTGCCCGTACCCTCTGTGCGTCATACACAACCCCTCACCCCCTGCCCGTACCAACTGTGCGTTATACACAACCCCTCACCCCCTGCCCGTACCGACTGTGCGTTATACACAACCCCTCACCCCCTGCCCGTACCGACTGGGCGTCATACACAACCCCTCACCCCCTGCCCGTACCCACTGTGCGTTATACACAACCCCTCACCCCCTGCCCGTACCCACTGTGCGTTATACACAACCCCTAACCCCCTGCCCGTACCGACTGTGCGTTATACACAACCCCTCACCCCCTGCCCGTACCCACTGTGCGTTATACACAACCCCTCACCCCCTGCCCGTACCCTCTGTGCGTTATACACAACCCCTCACCCCCTGCCCGTACCGACTGTGCGTCATACACAACCCCTCACCCCCTGCCCGTACCGACTGTGCGTCATACACAACCCCTCACCCCCTGCCCGTACCGACTGTGCGTCATACACAACCCCTCACCCCCTGCCCGTACCCTCTGTGCGTTATACACAACCCCTCACCCCCTGTCCGTAACCGACTGTGCGTTATACACAACCCCTCACCCCCTGTCCGTACCGACTGTGCGTTATACACAACCCCTCACCCCCTGCCCGTACCGACTCTGCGTTATACACAACCCCTCACCCCCTGCCCGTACCGACTGTGCGTCATACACAACCCCTCACCCCCTGCCCGTACCGACTGTGCGTTATACACAACCCCTCACCCACTGCCCGTACCGACTGTGTGTTATACACAACCCCTCACCCCCTGCCCGTACCGACTGTGCGTTATACACAACCCCTCACCCCCTGTCCGTACCGACTGTGCGTTATACACAACCCCTCACCCCCTGCCCGTACCGACTGTGCGTTATACACAACCCCTCACCCCCTGCCCGTACCCTCTGTGCGTTATACACAACCCCTCACCCCCTGCCCGTACCCTCTGTGCGTTATACACAACCCCTCACCCCCTGTCCGTACCGACTGTGCGTCATACACAACCCCTCACCCCCTGCCCGTACCGACTGTGCGTTATACACAACCCCTCACCCCCTGCCCGTACCGACTGTGTGTCATACACAACCCCTCACCCCCTGCCCGTACCCACTGGGCATCATACACAACCCCTCACCCCCTGCCCGTACCGACTGTGCGTTATACACAACCCCTCACCCCCTGCCCGTACCGACTGTGCGTTATACACAACCCCTCACGCACTGCCCGTACCGACTGTGCGTTATACACAACCCCTCACCCACTGCCCGTACCGACTGTGCGTTATACACAACCCCTCACCCACTGCCCGTACCGACTGTGCGTTATACACAACCCCTCACCCCCTGCCCGTACCGACTGTGCGTTATACACAACCCCTCACCCCCTGCCCGTACCGACTGTGTGTTATACACAACCCCTCACCCACTGCCCGTACCCTCTGTGCGTTATACACAACCCCTCACCCCCTGCCCGTACCCACTGGGCATCATACACAACCCCTCACCTCCTGCCCGTACCGACTGTGCGTTATACACAACCCCTCACCCACTGCCCGTACCCTCTGTGCGTTATACACAACCCCTCACCCCCTGCCTGTACCGACTGGGCGTCATACACAACCCCTCACCCCCTGCCCGTACCCTCTGTGCGTTATACACAACCCCTCACCCCCTGCCCGTACCGACTGTGCGTCATACACAACCCCTCACCCCCTGTCCGTACCGACTGTGCGTTATACACAACCCCTCACCCCCTGCCCGTACCGACTGTGCGTTATACACAACCCCTCACCCCCTGCCCGTACCCTCTGTGCGTCATACACAACCCCTCACCCCCTGCCCGTACCGACTGTGCGTCATACACAACCCCTCACCCCCTGCCCGTACCGACTGTGCGTCATACACAACCCCTCACCCCCTGCCCGTACCCTCTGTGCGTCATACACAACCCCTCACCCCCTGCCCGTACCGACTGTGCGTTATACACAACCCCTCACCCCCTGCCCGTACCGACTGTGCGTTATACACAACCCCTCACCCCCTGCCCGTACCCTCTGTGCGTTATACACAACCCCTCACCCCTTGCCCATACCGACTGTGGGTTATACACAACCCCTCACCCCCTGTCCGTACCCACTGTGCGTTATACACAACCCCTCACCCCCTGCCCGTACCGACTGTGCGTTATACACAACCCCTCACCCACTGCCCGTACCGACTGTGCGTCATACACAACCCCTCACCCACTGCCCGTACCGACTGTGCGTTATACACAACCCCTCACCCCCTGCCCGTACAGACTGTGCGTTATACACAACCCCTCACCCCCTGCCCGTACCCTCTGTGCGTTATACACAACCCCTCACCCCCTGCCCGTACCGACTGTGCGTTATACACAACCCCTCACCCCCTGCCCGTACCGACTGTGCGTTATACACAACCCCTCACCCCCTGCCCGTACCCTCTGTGCGTTATACACAACCCCTCACCCCCTGCCCGTACCAATGTGCGTTATACAAAACCCCTCACCCCCTGCCCGTACCGACTGTGCGTTATACACAACCCCTCACCCCCTGCCCGTACCGACTGTGCGTCATACACAACCCCTCACCCCCTGCTCCTCCAACCTCCCCATTGACCGCACTGACCAGGCGTCATACGTCCCACACGTGACATTAGCAAAACGTAAATGATATCACTCACTTTCCTGCCGAGTCACTGGCTCATAGGATAAAATAGTGTCTTCCTGTCCCTCTGTGGAAGCAAGAACTGAATGGTGAGGGCTCCAGGAGATAAAGGAGGGTGAGTTGGGGGCTCTGACATGAGGAGAGGGCTATGTGGGAATGGAAGGGGAGCGACACTTACTGGAGCTGCTTTCACTGTCGCTGGTGTTTGATGTCACGGCCTCTGCAAAGCAACAAGACAGACGGTCAGACACAGACACACACAGATGGTAGGGGAACATTGCACACAGAGCGGGGGGACGGAGTGACAACCAGGAGATTGGGGGGCAGGGGGGGCTGCATCACAACTCCCTGGCTGGCTCCTGCTACCCCAAATCTGTGCAGGCTCACAGGAGACTCAATTACCCCCCCCCCCCCCCCACACACCTTACTCCCTGTATGGTGAGCTCTCAGCACCCTGCCTGCTGCTGCCCGAGCCGACACCAAGCTCTGAACTTGGGAGTCTCGGAGCACAATCCTTCCCCGTCCCACACGCCAGCTGCAACATACTGTACAGGCCGCACTGCACGAGTACAGCCACTGCACGAGTACAGCCACTGCACGAGTACAGCCACTGCACGAGTACAGCCACTGCACGAGTACAGCCACTGCACGAGTACAGCCACTGCACGAGTACAGCCACTGCACGAACACAGCCACTGCACGAACACAGCCACTGCACGAACACAGCCACTGCACGAGTACAGCCACTGCACGAGTACAGCCACTGCACGAGTACAGCCACTGCACGAGTACAGCCACTGCACGAACACAGCCACTGCACGAACACAGCCACTGCACGAACACAGCCACTGCACGAACACAGCCACTGCACGAACACAGCCACTGCACGAACACAGCCACTGCACGAACACAGCCACTGCACGAACACAGCCACTGCACGAGTACAGCCACTGCACGAGTACAGCCACTGCACGAGTACAGCCACTGCACGAACACAGCCACTGCACGAGTACAGCCACTGCACGAGTACAGCCACTGCACGAGTACAGCCACTGCACGAGTACAGCCACTGCACGAGTACAGCCACTGCACGAGTACAGCCACTGCACGAACACAGCCACTGCACGAACACAGCCACTGCACGAACACAGCCACTGCACGAACACAGCCACTGCACGAACACAGCCACTGCACGAACACAGCCACTGCACGAACACAGCCACTGCACGAACACAGCCACTGCACGAACACAGCCACTGCACGAACACAGCCACTGCACGAACACAGCCACTGCACGAACACAGCCACTGCACGAGTACAGCCACTGCACGAGTACAGCCACTGCACGAACACAGCCACTGCACGAACACAGCCACTGCACGAACACAGCCACTGCACGAACACAGCCACTGCACGAACACAGCCACTGCACGAGTACAGCCACTGCACGAACACAGCCACTGCACGAACACAGCCACTGCACGAACACAGCCACTGCACGAACACAGCCACTGCACGAGTACAGCCACTGCACGAACACAGCCACTGCACGAACACAGCCACTGCACGAACACAGCCACTGCACGAACACAGCCACTGCACGAGTACAGCCACTGCACGAACACAGCCACTGCACGAGTACAGCCACTGCACGAACACAGCCACTGCACGAACACAGCCACTGCACGAACACAGCCACTGCACGAACACAGCCACTGCACGAACACAGCCACTGCACGAACACAGCCACTGCACGAACACAGCCACTGCACGAACACAGCCACTGCACGAGTACAGCCACTGCACGAACACAGCCACTGCACGAACACAGCCACTGCACGAGTACAGCCACTGCACGAACACAGCCACTGCACGAGTACAGCCACTGCACGAGTACAGCCACTGCACGAACACAGCCACTGCACGAGTACAGCCACTGCACGAACACAGCCACTGCACGAACACAGCCACTGCACGAGTACAGCCACTGCACGAGTACAGCCACTGCACGAACACAGCCACTGCACGAGTACAGCCACTGCACGAGTACAGCCACTGCACGAGTACAGCCACTGCACGAACACAGCCACTGCACGAACACAGCCACTGCACGAACACAGCCACTGCACGAACACAGCCACTGCACGAGTACAGCCACTGCCCAACCCAGAAACAGCGCAGGGCGCGGGGGGGGGGGGAGGGGGGAACCTCTGCGCAGGGTGCAGGGGGGACGGGACCTCAGTGCACTGAGGGTGCGGGGGGACGGGACCTCAGTGCACTGAGGGTGCGGGGGGGGGACCTCAGTGCACTGAGGGTGCGGGGGGGGGGGTGGGACCTCAGTGCACTGAGGGTGCGGGGGGGGGACCTCAGTGCACTGAGGGTGCGGGGGGGGACTTCAGTGCACTGAGGGTGCGGGGGGGGGACCTCAGTGCACAGAGGGTGCGGGGGGGGACGGGACCTCAGTGGACTGAGGGTGCGGGGGGGGACGGGACCTCAGTGGACTGAGGGTGCGGGGGGGACACGACCTCAGTGCACTGAGGGTGTGGGGGGGGGCACCTCAGTGCAGGGTGGGGGGCACCTCAGTGCAGGGCGGGGGGAGGGGGGGCACCTCAGTGCAGGGCGGGGGGAGGGGGGGCACCTCAGTGCAGGGCGGGGGGGGCACCTCAGTGCAGGGCGGGGGGGGGCACCTCATTGCAGGGCGGTGGGGGCACCTCAGTGCAGGGTGGGGGGGCACCTCAGTGCAGGGCTGGGGGGGCACCTCAGTGCAGGGCTGGGGGGGCACCTCAGTGCAGGGCGGGGGGGGGCACCTCAGTGCAGGGCGGGGGGGGGGGCACCTCAGTGCAGGGCGGGGGGGGGCACCTCAGTGCAGGGCAGGGGGGCACCTCAGTGCAGGGCGGGGGGGCACCTCAGTGCAGGGCGGGGGGGCACCTCAGTGCAGGGCTGGGGGGGGCACCTCAGTGCAGGGCTGGGGGGCACCTCAGTGCAGGGCTGGGGGGCACCTCAGTGCAGGGCGGGGGGGGGGCACCTCAGTGCAGGGCGCGGGGGGCACCTCAGTGCAGGGCGGGGGGGGCACCTCAGTGCAGGGCGGGGGGGCACCTCAGTGCAGGGCGGGGGGGGGCACCTCAGTGCAGGGCGGGGGGGCACCTCAGTGCAGGGCGGGGGGGCACCTCAGTGCAGGGCGGGGGGGCACCTCAGTGCAGGGCGGGGGGGCACCTCAGTGCAGGGTGGGGGGGCACCTCAGTGCAGGGCTGGGGGGGCACCTCAGTGCAGGGCTGGGGGGGCACCTCAGTGCAGGGCGGGGGGGGGGGCACCTCAGTGCAGGGCTGGGGGGCACCTCAGTGCAGGGCTGGGGGGCACCTCAGTGCAGGGCTGGGGGGCACCTCAGTGCAGGGCTGGGGGGCACCTCAGTGCAGGGCTGGGGGGCACCTCAGTGCAGGGCGGGGGGGCACCTCAGTGCAGGGCGGGGGGGCACCTCAGTGCAGGGCGGGGGGGCACCTCAGTGCAGGGCGGGGGGGCACCTCAGTGCAGGGCGGGGGGGCACCTCAGTGCAGGGCGGGGGGGCACCTCAGTGCAGGGCTGGGGGGCACCTCAGTGCAGGGCTGGGGGGCACCTCAGTGCAGGGCGGGGGGGGCACCTCAGTGCAGGGCTGGGGGGCACCTCAGTGCAGGGCGGGGGGGCACCTCAGTGCAGGGCGGGGGGGGCACCTCAGTGCAGGGCGGGGGGGCACCTCAGTGCAGGGCGGGGGGGCACCTCAGTGCAGGGCGGGGGGGCACCTCAGTGCAGGGCGGGGGGGGCACCTCAGTGCAGGGCTGGGGGGGGCACCTCAGTGCAGGGCTGGGGGGGCACCTCAGTGCAGGGCTGGGGGGGCACCTCAGTGCAGGGCGGGGGGGGCACCTCAGTGCAGGGCGGGGGGGGCACCTCAGTGCAGGGCGGGGGGGGCACCTCAGTGCAGGGCGGGGGGGCACCTCAGTGCAGGGCGGGGGGGCACCTCAGTGCAGGGCGGGGGGGGGGCACCTCAGTGCAGGGCGGGGGGGGCACCTCAGTGCAGGGCGGGGGGGGCACCTCAGTGCAGGGCTGGGGGGGCACCTCAGTGCAGGGCGGGGGGGCACCTCAGTGCAGGGCTGGGGGGGGCACCTCAGTGCAGGGCTGGGGGGCACCTCAGTGCAGGGCTGGGGGGCACCTCAGTGCAGGGCGGGGGGGGGCACCTCAGTGCAGGGCGCGGGGGGCACCTCAGTGCAGGGCGGGGGGGCACCTCAGTGCAGGGCGGGGGGGCACCTCAGTGCAGGGCGGGGGGGGGGCACCTCAGTGCAGGGCGGGGGGGCACCTCAGTGCAGGGCGGGGGGGCACCTCAGTGCAGGGCGGGGGGGCACCTCAGTGCAGGGCTGGGGGGGGCACCTCAGTGCAGGGCGGGGGGGGCACCTCAGTGCAGGGCGGGGGGGGCACCTCAGTGCAGGGCGGGGGGGGGGCACCTCAGTGCAGGGCGGGGGGGGGCACCTCAGTGCAGGGCGGGGGGGCACCTCAGTGCAGGGCGGGGGGGCACCTCAGTGCAGGGCGGGGGGGGGCACCTCAGTGCAGGGCGGGGGGGGGCACCTCAGTGCAGGGCGGGGGGGCACCTCAGTGCAGGGCGGGGGGGCACCTCAGTGCAGGGCGGGGGGGCACCTCAGTGCAGGGCGGGGGGGGGCACCTCAGTGCAGGGCGGGGGGGGGCACCTCAGTGCAGGGCGGGGGGGCACCTCAGTGCAGGGCGGGGGGGCACCTCAGTGCAGGGCGGGGGGGGCACCTCAGTGCAGGGCTGGGGGGGGCACCTCAGTGCAGGGCGGGGGGGGGCACCTCAGTGCAGGGCTGGGGGGGGCACCTCAGTGCAGGGCTGGGGGGGGGCACCTCAGTGCAGGGCGGGGGGGGGCACCTCAGTGCAGGGCGGGGGGGGGCACCTCAGTGCAGGGCGGGGGGGGCACCTCAGTGCAGGGCGGGGGGGCACCTCAGTGCAGGGCGGGGGGGCACCTCAGTGCAGGGCGGGGGGGGCACCTCAGTGCAGGGCGGGGGGGCACCTCAGTGCAGGGCTGGGGGGGGCACCTCAGTGCAGGGCGGGGGGGGGCACCTCAGTGCAGGGCTGGGGGGGGCACCTCAGTGCAGGGCTGGGGGGGGGCACCTCAGTGCAGGGCGGGGGGGGGCACCTCAGTGCAGGGCGGGGGGGGGGCACCTCAGTGCAGGGCGGGGGGGGCACCTCAGTGCAGGGCGGGGGGGCACCTCAGTGCAGGGCGGGGGGGGGCACCTCAGTGCAGGGCGGGGGGGCACCTCAGTGCAGGGCTGGGGGGGGCACCTCAGTGCATCACTGAGTGAGGCAAGAACGTTAAGTCTCGCAAAGAATAAAATCATGAAGGGCGTATGAGAGAGAATATATCACACGGGCCCCCCCAGCCAGGAAACGCTGGATAACTCAGGGTGCTATATACCTCCGTGTGTGACACAGTATATCAGGGTGCTATATACCTCCGTGTGTGACACAGTATATCAGGGTGCTATATACCTCCGTGTGTGACACAGTATATCAGGGTGCTATATACCTCCGTGTGTGACACAGTATATCAGGGTGCTATATACCTCCGTGTGTGACACAGTATATCAGGGTGCTATATACCTCCGTGTGTGACACAGTATATCAGGGTGCTATATACCTCCGTGTGTGACACAGTATATCAGGGTGCTATATACCTCCGTGTGTGACACAGTATATCAGGGTGCTATATACCTCCGTGTGTGACACAGTATATCAGGGTGCTATATACCTCCGTGTGTGACACAGTATATCAGGGTGCTATATACCTCCGTGTGTGACACAGTATATCAGGGTGCTATATACCTCCGTGTGTGACACAGTATATCAGGGTGCTATATACCTCCGTGTGTGACACAGTATATCAGGGTGCTATATACCTCCGTGTGTGACACAGTATATCAGGGTGCTATATACCTCCGTGTGTGACACAGTATATCAGGGTGCTATATACCTCCGTGTGTGACACAGTATATCAGGGTGCTATATACCTCCGTGTGTGACACAGTATATCAGGGTGCTATATACCTCCGTGTGTGACACAGTATATCAGGGTGCTATATACCTCCGTGTGTGACACAGTATATCAGGGTGCTATATACCTCCGTGTGTGACACAGTATATCAGGGTGCTATATACCTCCGTGTGTGACACAGTATATCAGGGTGCTATATACCTCCGTGTGTGACACAGTATATCAGGGTGCTATATACCTCCGTGTGTGACACAGTATATCAGGGTGCTATATACCTCCGTGTGTGACACAGTATATCAGGGTGCTATATACCTCCGTGTGTGACACAGTATATCAGGGTGCTATATACCTCCGTGTGTGACACAGTATATCAGGGTGCTATATACCTCCGTGTGTGACACAGTATATCAGGGTGCTATATACCTCCGTGTGTGACACAGTATATCAGGGTGCTATATACCTCCGTGTGTGACACAGTATATCAGGGTGCTATATACCTCCGTGTGTGACACAGTATATCAGGGTGCTATATACCTCCGTGTGTGACACAGTATATCAGGGTGCTATATACCTCCGTGTGTGACACAGTATATCAGGGTGCTATATACCTCCGTGTGTGACACAGTATATCAGGGTGCTATATACCTCCGTGTGTGACACAGTATATCAGGGTGCTATATACCTCCGTGTGTGACACAGTATATCAGGGTGCTATATACCTCCGTGTGTGACACAGTATATCAGGGTGCTATATACCTCCGTGTGTGACACAGTATATCAGGGTGCTATATACCTCCGTGTGTGACACAGTATATCAGGGTGCTATATACCTCCGTGTGTGACACAGTATATCAGGGTGCTATATACCTCCGTGTGTGACACAGTATATCAGGGTGCTATATACCTCCGTGTGTGACACAGTATATCAGGGTGCTATATACCTCCGTGTGTGACACAGTATATCAGGGTGCTATATACCTCCGTGTGTGACACAGTATATCAGGGTGCTATATACCTCCGTGTGTGACACAGTATATCAGGGTGCTATATACCTCCGTGTGTGACACAGTATATCAGGGTGCTATATACCTCCGTGTGTGACACAGTATATCAGGGTGCTATATACCTCCGTGTGTGACACAGTATATCAGGGTGCTATATACCTCCGTGTGTGACACAGTATATCAGGGTGCTATATACCTCCGTGTGTGACACAGTATATCAGGGTGCTATATACCTCCGTGTGTGACACAGTATATCAGGGTGCTATATACCTCCGTGTGTGACACAGTATATCAGGGTGCTATATACCTCCGTGTGTGACACAGTATATCAGGGTGCTATATACCTCCGTGTGTGACACAGTATATCAGGGTGCTATATACCTCCGTGTGTGACACAGTATATCAGGGTGCTATATACCTCCGTGTGTGACACAGTATATCAGGGTGCTATATACCTCCGTGTGTGACACAGTATATCAGGGTGCTATATACCTCCGTGTGTGACACAGTATATCAGGGTGCTATATACCTCCGTGTGTGACACAGTATATCAGGGTGCTATATACCTCCGTGTGTGACACAGTATATCAGGGTGCTATATACCTCCGTGTGTGACACAGTATATCAGGGTGCTATATACCTCCGTGTGTGACACAGTATATCAGGGTGCTATATACCTCCGTGTGTGACACAGTATATCAGGGTGCTATATACCTCCGTGTGTGACACAGTATATCAGGGTGCTATATACCTCCGTGTGTGACACAGTATATCAGGGTGCTATATACCTCCGTGTGTGACACAGTATATCAGGGTGCTATATACCTCCGTGTGTGACACAGTATATCAGGGTGCTATATACCTCCGTGTGTGACACAGTATATCAGGGTGCTATATACCTCCGTGTGTGACACAGTATATCAGGGTGCTATATACCTCCGTGTGTGACACAGTATATCAGGGTGCTATATACCTCCGTGTGTGACACAGTATATCAGGGTGCTATATACCTCCGTGTGTGACACAGTATATCAGGGTGCTATATACCTCCGTGTGTGACACAGTATATCAGGGTGCTATATACCTCCGTGTGTGACACAGTATATCAGGGTGCTATATACCTCCGTGTGTGACACAGTATATCAGGGTGCTATATACCTCCGTGTGTGACACAGTATATCAGGGTGCTATATACCTCCGTGTGTGACACAGTATATCAGGGTGCTATATACCTCCGTGTGTGACACAGTATATCAGGGTGCTATATACCTCCGTGTGTGACACAGTATATCAGGGTGCTATATACCTCCGTGTGTGACACAGTATATCAGGGTGCTATATACCTCCGTGTGTGACACAGTATATCAGGGTGCTATATACCTCCGTGTGTGACACAGTATATCAGGGTGCTATATACCTCCGTGTGTGACACAGTATATCAGGGTGCTATATACCTCCGTGTGTGACACAGTATATCAGGGTGCTATATACCTCCGTGTGTGACACAGTATATCAGGGTGCTATATACCTCCGTGTGTGACACAGTATATCAGGGTGCTATATACCTCCGTGTGTGACACAGTATATCAGGGTGCTATATACCTCCGTGTGTGACACAGTATATCAGGGTGCTATATACCTCCGTGTGTGACACAGTATATCAGGGTGCTATATACCTCCGTGTGTGACACAGTATATCAGGGTGCTATATACCTCCGTGTGTGACACAGTATATCAGGGTGCTATATACCTCCGTGTGTGACACAGTATATCAGGGTGCTATATACCTCCGTGTGTGACACAGTATATCAGGGTGCTATATACCTCCGTGTGTGACACAGTATATCAGGGTGCTATATACCTCCGTGTGTGACACAGTATATCAGGGTGCTATATACCTCCGTGTGTGACACAGTATATCAGGGTGCTATATACCTCCGTGTGTGACACAGTATATCAGGGTGCTATATACCTCCGTGTGTGACACAGTATATCAGGGTGCTATATACCTCCGTGTGTGACACAGTATATCAGGGTGCTATATACCTCCGTGTGTGACACAGTATATCAGGGTGCTATATACCTCCGTGTGTGACACAGTATATCAGGGTGCTATATACCTCCGTGTGTGACACAGTATATCAGGGTGCTATATACCTCCGTGTGTGACACAGTATATCAGGGTGCTATATACCTCCGTGTGTGACACAGTATATCAGGGTGCTATATACCTCCGTGTGTGACACAGTATATCAGGGTGCTATATACCTCCGTGTGTGACACAGTATATCAGGGTGCTATATACCTCCGTGTGTGACACAGTATATCAGGGTGCTATATACCTCCGTGTGTGACACAGTATATCAGGGTGCTATATACCTCCGTGTGTGACACAGTATATCAGGGTGCTATATACCTCCGTGTGTGACACAGTATATCAGGGTGCTATATACCTCCGTGTGTGACACAGTATATCAGGGTAACAGTACCCAATAAGTAACGCAACATCGCAAGTCGGGCGCAGGTCCGACAGCTACAAGGTCACGTAACCAGATCAAGGACAGTCACATGGTGGCAGATCCATGGTGGCCGGGTCCGCCACCGCGAATGCAGCAGAGCGGGATAATGTGCTGCAGCAGCAGAGCGGGATAATGTGCTGCAGCAGCAGAGCGGGATAATGTGCTGCAGCAGCAGAGCGGGATAATGTGCTGCAGCAGCAGAGCGGGATAATGTGCTGCAGCAGCAGAGCGGGATAATGTGCTGCAGCAGCAGGGACATTGTGCTGCAGCAGGGACATTGTGCTGCAGCAGGGACATTGTGCCCATACAATGAGCTTGGACACAGTGGCTAGCGAGGGAATTATTATTGGGGGCAGAGGGGCATCTGAGGCTCTAAAACACCACATAGAATTAGCTCCAAATTCTTGTTATGAAACCACTGGAAAACCCTGCAAAGCGCCGGCAGCTTCCGCCTGCCGCGGTCACCGCCTGCTTAGCACCGTCTGATTGGACGCTGGTAATTTAGGGGGGTTCTTTACCGGTTATTGTTCTGGAGAGATCGTCGGAGAAATAAATTACTATTCAGACATTGGAGGGGTATGGTGGGTGGGAGCATGGGGGGGGGGGGAGTTTGTAAGGGGGGGGTAGTTTGTAAGGGGAGGGGAGTGGGAGTTTGTAAGAGGGGGGAAGGAGTTTGTAAGGGGGGGAGGAAATTTGTGGGGGGGAGGGAGTTTGTGGGGGGGGAGTGGGAGTTTGTGGGGGGGTGAGTGGAAGTTTGTGGGGGGGGAGTGGGAGTTTGTGGGGGGGAGTGGGAGTTTGTGGGGGGGAGTGGGAGTTTGTGGGGGGGAGTGGGAGTTTGTGGGGGGGAGTGGGAGTTTGTGGGGGGAGTGGGAGTTTGTGGGGGGGAAGTGGGGGTTGGGGGGAGTTTGTGGGGGTGGGGGGGTGAGTGGGAGTTTGTGGGGGGGTGAGTGGGAGTTTGTGGGGGGATGAGTGGGAGTTTGTGGGGGGGTGAGTGGGAGTTTGTGGGGGGGGAGTGGGAGTTTGTGGGGGGGGAGTGGGAGTTTGTGGGGGGGTGAGTGGGAGTGGGAGTTTGTGGGGGGGAGTGGGAGTTTGTGGGGGGGAGTGGAAGTTTGTGGGGGGGGGAGTGGGAGCTTGAGGGGGGGGAACTGGGGGTTGGGGGGAGTTTGTGGGGGTGGGGGGAGTTTGTAAGGGGGGGAGTGGGAGTTTGTGTGTGTGGGGGGGGGGGGAGTGTGTATGCCTTGTGTGCTGAAGGGTGGGGGCTGGAATAGAGACTGCAAAGCACCCTCTTCCCCACAAGGGAGAACAGATTGAGCCACCAAGCACAGACACCAAAAATATAAACTCAGTGCCACTCAGACCGGGCAGCGAGAGACTTACTCAGACTCTTTGATCCATAATAATCGTCACTTAAGCCAGGGAAGTCCTGATATTGCAGAGACAGGAGAGAGACAGAGACAGTGAGAGACAGCCAGAGAGACAGCCAGAGAGAGTGGCAGGAAGAGACCACTAGAAAAGCCCACAGGAACGGAGAGTCACCACACCGATAACCCCATGCTAGCAGTCCATGTCACTCTCCCTCCCGCCCCCTATATATGTAGGTGCCTCACGCACGCTAAGCGGGAGCTCTCACACAACCGATCGGTCTCAGATCTAAACTGTGCCCCCCATAGGCTGTGGGTGGGGGGAGGGGTCGGCATATCCAGGACAACGCTATACACCAAGCAGAGTGCTCCATGCTCTGAAGGTCTGGCAGACGGGGGCATCGTGATTAACGTGACAGCCCCGCCCTGTGGGAGGCGCTCACCCCCCCCCCTGCCGTGTAGGGGCAGGGACCATCAGCATCAGCACTATAGGATGCAAAGTGTGAGCTCTGGGGGTCCATACTCCTGTAGCACGGAGACCAGAGAGCATTTACTATGCGCAAAGAGTTACACGCCGCCAGCAGCAAGGTTAGACACAGCCACACGTCACAACCTCCATCCTGCGCCAAACACACACACGTCACAACCTCCATCCTGCGCCAAACACACACACGTCAACCTCCATCCTGCGCCAAACACACACACGTCAACCTCCATCCTGCGCCAAACACACACACGTCAACCTCCATCCTGCGCCAAACACACACACGTCAACCTCCATCCTGCGCCAAACACACACACGTCAACCTCCATCCTGCGCCAAACACACACACGTCAACCTCCATCCTGCGCCAAACACACACGTCACAACCTCCATCCTGCGCCAAACACACACACGTCAACCTCCATCCTGCGCCAAACACACACACTTCAACCTCCATCCTGCGCCAAACACACACACGTCAACCTCCATCCTGCGCCAAACACACACACGTCAACCTCCATCCTGCGCCAAACACACACACGTCAACCTCCATCCTGCGCCAAACACACAAACGTCACACCCTCCATCCTGCGCCAAACACACACACGACAACCTCCATCCTGCGCCAAACACACACACGTCAACCTCCATCCTGCGCCAAACACACACACGTCAACCTCCATCCTGCGCCAAACACACACACGTCAACCTCCATCCTGCGCCAAACACACACACGTCAC
Source organism: Ascaphus truei (assembly GCF_040206685.1). NCBI lineage: Eukaryota > Metazoa > Chordata > Amphibia > Anura > Ascaphidae > Ascaphus > Ascaphus truei. The sequence goes on from NC_134498.1 coordinate 53,557,286, forward strand.
AACCTCCATCCTGCGCCAAACACACACACGTCAACCTCCATCCTGCGCCAAACACACACACGTCACAAACTCCATCCTGCGCCAAACACACACACGTCACAACCTCCATCCTGCGCCAAACACACACACGTCAACCTCCATCCTGCGCCAAACACACACACGTCAACCTCCATCCTGCGCCAAACACACACACGTCAACCTCCATCCTGCGCCAAACACACACACGTCAACCTCCATCCTGCGCCAAACACACACACGTCAACCTCCATCCTGCGCCAAACACACAAACGTCACAACCTCCATCCTGCGCCAAACACACACACGTCAACCTCCATCCTGCGCCAAACACACACACGTCAACCTCCATCCTGCGCCAAACACACACACGTCAACCTCCATCCTGCGCCAAACACACACACGTCAACCTCCATCCTGCGCCAAACACACACACGTCAACCTCCATCCTGCGCCAAACACACACACGTCAACCTCCATCCTGCGCCAAACACACACACGTCACAACCTCCATCCTGCGCCAAACACACACACGTCAACCTCCATCCTGCGCCAAACACACACACGTCAACCTCCATCCTGCGCCAAACACACACACGTCAACCTCCATCCTGCGCCAAACACACACACGTCACAACCTCCATCCTGCGACAAACACCCACACGTCACAACCTCCATCCTGCGCGAAACACACACACGTCACAACCTCCATCCTGCGCCAAACACACACACGTCACAACCTCCATCCTGCGCCAAACACACACACGTCACAACCTCCATCTTGCGCCAAACACACACACGTCAACCTCCATCCTGCGCCAAACACACACACGTCAACCTCCATCCTGCGCCAAACACACACACGTCAACCTCCATCCTGCGCCAAACACACACACGTCAACCTCCATCCTGCGCCAAACACACACACGTCACAACCTCCATCCTGCGCCAAACACACATACGTCACAACCTCCATCCTGCGCCAAACACACACACGTCAACCTCCATCCTGCGCCAAACACACACACACGTCACAACCTCCATCCTGCGCCAAACACACACACGTCAACCTCCATCCTGCGCCAAACACACACGTCACAACCTCCATCCTGCGCCAAACACACACACGTCAACCTCCATCCTGCGCCAAACACACACACGTCAACCTCCATCCTGCGCCAAACACACACACGTCAACCTCCATCCTGCGCCAAACACACACACGTCATCCTCCATCCTGCGCCAAACACACACACGTCAAAACCTCCATCCTGCGCCAAACACACACACGTCAACCTCCATCCTGCGCCAAACACACACACGTCAACCTCCATCCTGCGCCAAACACACACACGTCAACCTCCATCCTGCGCCAAACACACACACACGTCACAACCTCCATCCTGCGCCAAACACACACACGTCAACCTCCATCCTGCGCCAAACACACACACGTCACAACCTCCATCCTGCACCAAACACACACACGTCACAACCTCCATCCTGCGCCAAACACACACACGTCATCCTCCATCCTGCGCCAAACACACACACGTCACAACCTCCATCCTGCGCCAAACACATACACGTCAACCTCCATCCTGCGCCAAACACACACACGTCAACCTCCATCCTGCGCCAAACACACACACGTCAACCTCCATCCTGCGCCAAACACACACACGTCAACCTCCATCCTGCGCCAAACACACACGTCACACCCTCCATCCTGCGCCAAACACACACACGTCACAACCTCCATCCTGCACCAAACACACACACGTCACAACCTCCATCCTGCGCCAAACACACACACGTCAACCTCCATCCTGCGCCAAACACACACACGTCAACCTCCATCCTGCGCCAAACACACACACACACGTCAACCTCCATCCTGCGCCAAACACACACACGTCAACCTCCATCCTGCGCCAAACACACACGTCACACCCTCCATCCTGCGCCAAACACACACACGTCACAACCTCCATCCTGCACCAAACACACACACGTCAACCTCCATCCTGCGCCAAACACACACACGTCAACCTCCATCCTGCGCCAAACACACACACACGTCACAACCTCCATCCTGCGCCAAACACACACACGTCAACCTCCATCCTGCGCCAAACACACACACGTCACAACCTCCATCCTGCGCCAAACACACACACGTCAACCTCCATCCTGCGCCAAACACACACACGTCACAAACTCCATCCTGCACCAAACACACACACGTCAACCTCCATCCTGCGCCAAACACACACACGTCACAACCTCCATCCTGCGCCAAACACACACACGTCAACCTCCATCCTGCGCCAAACACACACACACGTCACAACCTCCATCCTGCGCCAAACACACACACGTCAACCTCCATCCTGCGCCAAACACACACACGTCACAACCTCCATCCTGCACCAAACACACACACGTCATCCTCCATCCTGCGCCAAACACACACACGTCAACCTCCATCCTGCGCCAAACACACACACGTCAACCTCCATCCTGCGCCAAACACACACACGTCACAACCTCCATCCTGCGCCAAACAAACACGTCAACCTCCATCCTGCGCCAAACACACACACGTCAACCTCCATCCTGCGCCAAACACACACACGTCAACCTCCATCCTGCGCCAAACAAACACGTCAACCTCCATCCTGCGCCAAACACACACACACGTCAACCTCCATCCTGCGCCAAACACACACACGTCACAACCTCCATCCTGCGCCAAACACACACACGTCATCCTCCATTCTGCGCCAAACACACACACGTCAACCTCCATCCTGCGCCAAACACACACACGTCAACCTCCATCCTGCGCCAAACACACACGTCACACCCTCCATCCTGCGCCAAACACACACACGTCACAACCTCCATCCTGCACCAAACACACACACTTCAACCTCCATCCTGCGCCAAACACACACACGTCAACCTCCATCCTGCGCCAAACACACACACACGTCACAACCTCCATCCTGCACCAAACACACACACGTCACAACCTCCATCCTGCGCCAAACACACACACGTCATCCTCCATCCTGCGCCAAACACACACACGTCAACCTCCATCCTGCGCCAAACACACACACGTCAACCTCCATCCTGCGCCAAACACACACACGTCACAACCTCCATCCTGCGCCAAACAAACACGTCAACCTCCATCCTGCGCCAAACACACACACGTCAACCTCCATCCTGCGCCAAACACACACACGTCAACCTCCATCCTGCGCCAAACAAACACGTCAACCTCCATCCTGCGCCAAACACACACGTCAACCTCCATCCTGCGCCAAACACACACACGTCACAACCTCCATCCTGCGCCAAACACACACACGTCATCCTCCATTCTGCGCCAAACACACACACGTCAACCTCCATCCTGCGCCAAACACACACACGTCAACCTCCATCCTGCGCCAAACACACACACGTCATCCTCCATCCTGCGCCAAACACACACACGTCAACCTCCATCCTGCGCCAAACACACACACACACGTCACAACCTCCATCCTGCACCAAACACACACACGTCACAACCTCCATCCTGCGCCAAACACACACACGTCATCCTCCATCCTGCGCCAAACACACACACGTCAACCTCCATCCTGCGCCAAACACACACACACGTCAACCTCCATCCTGCGCCAAACACACACACGTCACAACCTCCATCCTGCGCCAAACACACACACGTCAACCTCCATCCTGCGCCAAACACACACGTCACACCCTCCATCCTGCGCCAAACACACACACGTCACAACCTCCATCCTGCACCAAACACACACACGTCAACCTCCATCCTGCGCCAAACACACACACGTCAACCTCCATCCTGCGCCAAACACACACACACGTCACAACCTCCATCCTGCACCAAACACACACACGTCACAACCTCCATCCTGCGCCAAACACACACACGTCATCCTCCATCCTGCGCCAAACACACACACGTCAACCTCCATCCTGCGCCAAACACACACACGTCAACCTCCATCCTGCGCCAAACACACACACACGTCACAACCTCCATCCTGCGCCAAACAAACACGTCAACCTCCATCCTGCGCCAAACACACACACGTCAACCTCCATCCTGCGCCAAACACACACACGTCAACCTCCATCCTGCGCCAAACAAACACGTCAACCTCCATCCTGCGCCAAACACACACACGTCAACCTCCATCCTGCGCCAAACACACACACGTCACAACCTCCATCCTGCGCCAAACACACACACGTCATCCTCCATTCTGCGCCAAACACACACACGTCAACCTCCATCCTGCGCCAAACACACACACGTCAACCTCCATCCTGCGCCAAACACACACACGTCATCCTCCATCCTGCGCCAAACACACACACGTCAACCTCCATCCTGCGCCAAACACACACACGTCAACCTCCATCCTGCGCCAAACACACACGTCAACCTCCATTCTGCACCAAACACACACACGTCACAACCTCCATCCTGCGCCAAACACACACGTCACAACCTCCATCCTGCGCAAAACACACACGTCAACCTCCATCCTGCGCCAAACACACACGTCACAACCTCCATCCTGCGCCAAACACACACGTCAACCTCCATCCTGCGCCAAACACACACACATCAACCTCCATCCTGCGTTAAACACACACGTCACAACCTCCATCCTGCGCCAAACACACACACGTCAACCTCCATCCTGCGCCAAACACACACACGTCAACCTCCATCCTGCGCCAAACACACACGTCAACCTCCATCCTGCGCCAAACACACACACGTCACAACCTCCATCCTGCGCCAAACACACACACGTCACAACCTCCATCCTGCGCCAAACACACACACGTCACAACCTCCATCCTGCGCCAAACACACACACGTCAACCTCCATCCTGCGCCAAACACACACACGTCAACCTCCATCCTGCACCAAACACACACGTCACAACCTCCATCCTGCACCAAACACACACGTCACAACCTCCATCCTGCACCAAACACACACACGTCAACCTCCATCCTGCGCCAAACACACACACGTCACAACCTCCATCCTGCGCCAAACACACACACGTCACAACCTCCATCCTGCGCCAAACACACACACGTCACAACCTCCATCCTGCGCCAAACACACACACGTCAACCTCCATCCTGCGCCAAACACACACACGTCACAACCTCCATCCTGCGCCAAACACACACACGTCAACCTCCATCCTGCGCCAAACACACACACGTCAACCTCCATCCTGCGCCAAACACACACATGTCACAACCTCCATCCTGCGCCAAACACACACACGTCAACCTCCATCCTGCTCCAAACACACACACGTCAACCTCCATCCTGCGCCAAACACACACACGTCAACCTCCATCCTGCGCCAAACACACACACGTCACAACCTCCATCCTGCACCAAACACACACGTCACAACCTCCATCCTGCGCCAAACACACACGTCAACCTCCATCCTGCGCCAAACACACACGTCAACCTCCACCCTGCGCGCGCATACACGTCACTGCCCCACCATCCTGCGCGCGCACGCACTTCACTGCCCCTCCATCCTGCGCGCGCACACTTCACTGCCCCTCCATCCTGCGTGCACACACACACGTCACTGCCCCTCCATCCTGCCACATACACACACACGTCACCGCCCCTCCATCCTGCCACACACACACACACACACAAACCTCCATCCTGCCCTGACACACACACACACACACCTCCATCTTGCCCTGACACACACACACCTTACTTACGTGCAGTGCCTGTCTCCTGAACAAGGCTCTTGTAAAACGGAAACTTGCGAGACAGTCGGAAACTCTTTTTACGCTTAGATTTGATGTACTGCAGGTCGGAGGGGTGGGCATGGGGGGGGGGGGAGATGTAGAAGAGGGACAGAGAGCAGGAGAAGAGGGGAGGATGAAGGGGAGAGGAGGGGAGAGGAGGGGAGGATGAAGGGGAGAGGAGGGGAGGATGAAGGGGAGAGGAGGGGAGAGGAGGGGAGGATGAAGGGGAGGATGAAGGGGAGAGGAGGGGAGGATGAAGGGGAGAAAGATGAGGGGAAGAAGGGAGTGGAGATGAGATGGGGAAAAAAACAAAAAGACAAAGACAAAAATGGGTTTATATGACATGCAAAAGGAATTCTAATGATATTATGTGATGAGCTGAGGGAGGGGGGGGCGGCATGAGATGCAGGGAGGAGCTTCAGGGGCTTTAATTCCGACATGCCTGTCCTGCTTTCACACAGGGGAGTGGAGGGGAATTAAAGCCGCAGTGAGGGGTAATTTAGGGAAGTAAACACTGGTTTGGGGCGGCCATATTTAAAACAGCCGGCAGGAGTTATTCAATGTGAATGGATAGGTGGATTCCCAAAACTGAATTAATGAGAATTCGATACTGGGTATATGTCAAAAGAAAACTATTAAATGAACAATCGGACACTACACTTAATGCCGTATTATGAGCAATCTCATCGTGTATATGCAGACACGGACCAAACGTAAAGGAGGGGGGGGGGGGGGGGAAGGGGAATGACACAAAGGAGGTGGGGAAGGGAAAGGGGTATAAGACAACAGTGGGAAAGTGAGATGTGAAAGGATGAGGGGGGCAACGTTTCGGGGTGGGATGCCCCTTCTTTGGGTCCGTTCCCACAGACCCATAGGGCCTGCGGTACTTCCCTTCAGTCCGACCACGCACTCCCCCCTCCGTTGGGATAAAAGGGCGTATTACACACCAGCGCGTATTACACACCAGGGCGTATTACACACCAGCGCGCACTACACACCAGCGCGCATTACACACCAGGGCGTATTACACACCAGGGCGTATTACACACCAGGGCGTATTACACACCAGGGCGTATTACACACCAGGGCGTATTACACACCAGGGCGTATTACACACCAGGGCGTATTACACACCAGGGCGCATTACACACCAGGGCGTATTACTCATCAGCGCGTATTACTCATCAGCGCGTATTACACACCAGCGCGTATTACACACCAGCGCGTATTACACACCAGGGCGTATTACACACCAGCGCGCGTATTACACACCAGCGCGCGTATTACACACCAGCGCGCATTACACACCAGGGCGCATTACACACCAGGGCGCATTACACACCAGGGCGCATTACACACCAGGGCGCATTACACACCAGGGCGCATTACACACCAGGGCGCATTACACACCAGGGCGCATTACACACCAGGGCGCATTACACACCAGGGCGCATTACACACCAGGGCGCATTACACACCAGCGCGCATTACACACCAGCGCGTATTACACACCAGCGCGTATTACACACCAGCGCGTATTACACACCAGAGCGTATTACACACCAGCGCGTATTACACACCAGCGCGTATTACACACCAGGGCGTATTACACACCAGGGCGTATTACACACCAGCGCGTATTACACACCAGGGCGTATTACACACCAGGGCATATTACACACCAGGGCGTATTACACACCAGCGCGCGTATTACACACCAGCGCGCGTATTACTCATCAGCGCGTATTACACACCAGCGCGCATTACACACCAGGGCGCATTACACACCAGGGCGTATTACACACCAGGGCGTATTACACACCAGGGCGCATTACACACCAGGGCGCATTACACACCAGGGCGCATTACACACCAGGGCGCATTACACACCAGGGCGCATTACACACCAGCGCGTATTACACACCAGCGCGTATTACACACCAGCGCGTATTACACACCAGGGCGTATTACACACCAGCGCGTATTACACACCAGGGCGTATTACACACCAGCGCGTATTACACACCAGCGCGAATTACACACCAGCGCGTATTACACACCAGGGCGTATTACACACCAGCGCGTATTACACACCAGGGCGTATTACACACCAGCGCGTATTACTCATCAGCGCGCATTACACACCAGGGCGCATTACACACCAGCGCGTATTACACACCAGGGCGTATTACACACCAGCGCGTATTACACACCAGGGCGTATTACACACCAGCGCGCATTACACACCAGCGCGCATTACACACCAGCGCGTATTACATTTCTATTATATTTTTTATATTATATTTGTATTATATTTATATTGTATTACAATTCTTCAATTCTTCAGTTTATTTACTATCCCAGCATTCATAACTAGGTATAATATACAGGAGAGCGCCGGTAAAGCCGGGAATCCCAGCATTCATAACTAGGTATAATATACAGGAGAGCGCCGGTAACGCCGGGAATCCCAGCATTCATAACTAGGTATAATATACAGGAGAGCGCCGGTGAAGCCGGGAATCCCAGCATTCATAACTAGGTATAATATACAGGAGAGCGCCGGTAACGCCGGGAATCCCAGCATTCATAACTAGGTATAATATACAGGAGAGCGCCGGTAACGCCGGGAATCCCGGCATCCATTACTAGGTATAATATACAGGAGAGCGCCGGTAACGCCGGGAATCCCAGCATTCATAACTAGGTATAATATACAGGAGAGCGCCGGTAAAGCCGGGAATCCCAGCATTCATAACTAGGTATAATATGCAGGAGAGCGCCGGTAAAGCCGGGAATCCAAGCATTCATATCTAGGTATAATATACAGGAGAGCGCTGGTAACGCCGGGAATCCCAGCATTCATAACTAGGTATAATATACAGGAGAGCGCCGGTAAAGCCGGGAATCCCAGCATTCATAACTAGGTATAATATACAGGAGAGCGCCGGTAAAGCCGGGAATCCCAGCATTCATAACTAGGTATAATATACAGGAGAGCGCCGGTAACGCCGGGAATCCCAGCATTCATAACTAGGTATAATATACAAACGCCGGGAATCCCAGCATTCATAACTAGGTATAATATACAGGAGAGCGCCGGTAAAGCCGGGAATCCCAGCATTCATAACTAGGTATAATATGCAGGAGAGCGCCGGTAAAGCCGGGAATCCCAGCATTCATAACTAGGTATAATATACAGGAGAGCGCCGGTAACGCCGGGAATCCCAGCATTCATAACTAGGTATAATATACAGGAGAGCACCGGTAAAGCCGGGAATCCCAGCATTCATAACTAGGTATAATATACAGGAGAGCACCGGTAAAGCCGGGAATCCCAGCATTCATTACTAAGTATAATATACAGGAGAGCGCCGGTAACGCCGGGAATCCCAGCATTCATAACTAGGTATAATATACAGGAGAGCGCCGGTAAAGCCAGGAATCCCAGCATTCATAACTAGGTATAATATACAGGAGAGCGCCGGTAACGCCGGGAATCCCAGCATTCTTAACTAGGTATAATATACAGGAGAGCGCCGGTAACGCCGGGAATCCCAGCACTCATAACTAGGTATAATATACAGGAGAGCGCCGGTAAAGCCGGGAATCCCAGCATTCATAACTAGGTATAATATACAGGAGAGCGCTGGTAACGCCGGGAATCCCAGCATTCATAACTAGGTATAATATACAGGAGAGCGCCGGTAACGCCGGGAATCCCAGCATTCATAACTAGGTATAATATGCAGGAGAGCGCCGGTAAAGCCGGGAATCCCAACATTCATAACTAGGTATAATATACAGGAGAGCGCTGGTAACGCCGGGAATCCCAGCATTCATAACTAGGTATAATATACAGGAGAGCACCGGTAAAGCCGGGAATCCCAGCATTAATAACTAGGTATAATATACAGGAGAGCGCCGGTAACGCCGGGAATCCCAGCATTCATAACTAGGTATAATATACAGGAGAGCACCGGTAAAGCCGGGAATCCCAGCATTCATAACTAGGTATAATATACAGGAGAGCACCGGTAAAGCCTGGAATCCCAGCATTCATTACTAAGTATAATATACAGGAGAGCGCCGGTAACGCCGGGAATCCCAGCATTCATAACTAGGTATAATATGCAGGAGAGCGCCGGTAAAGCCGGGAATCCCAGCATTCATAACTAGGTATAATATACAGGAGAGCGCCGGTAACGCCGGGAATCCCAGCATTCATTACTAAGTATAATATACAGGAGAGCGCCGGTAAAGCCGGGAATCCCAGCATTCATAACTAGGTATAATATACAGGAGAGCGCCGGTAAAGCCGGGAATCCCAGCATTCATTACTAAGTATAATATACAGGAGAGCGCCGGTAAAGCCGGGAATCCCAGCATTCATAACTAGGTATTATATATACAGGAGAGCGCCGGTAAAGCCGGGAATCCCAGCATTCATAACTAGGTATAATATGCAGGAGAGCGCCGGTAAAGCCGGGAATCCCGGCATTCATAACTAGGTATAATATACAGGAGAGCGCCGGTAAAGCCGGGAATCCCGGCATTCATAACTAGGTATAATATACAGGAGAGCGCCGGTAAAGCCGGGAATCCCAGCATTCATAACTAGGTAAAATATACAGGAGAGCGCCGGTAACACCGGGAATCCCAGCATTCATAACTAGGTATAATATACAGGAGAGCGCCGGTAACGCCGGGAATCCCAGCATTCATAACTAGGTATAATATACAGGAGAGCGCCGGTAACGCCGGGAATCCCAGCATTCATTACTAAGTATAATATACAGGAGAGCGCCGGTAAAGCCGGGAATCCCAGCATTCATAACTAGGTATAATATACAGGAGAGCGCCGGTAAAGCCGGGAATCCCAGCATTCATTACTAAGTATAATATACAGGAGAGCGCCGGTAAAGCCGGGAATCCCAGCATTCATAACTAGGTATTATATATACAGGAGAGCGCCGGTAAAGCCGGGAATCCCAGCATTCATAACTAGGTATAATATGCAGGAGAGCGCCGGTAAAGCCGGGAATCCCGGCATTCATAACTAGGTATAATATACAGGAGAGCGCCGGTAAAGCCGGGAATCCCGGCATTCATAACTAGGTATAATATACAGGAGAGCGCCGGTAAAGCCGGGAATCCCAGCATTCATAACTAGGTATAATATACAGGAGAGCGCCGGTAACACCGGGAATCCCAGCATTCATAACTAGGTATAATATACAGGAGAGCGCCGGTAACGCCGGGAATCCCAGCATTCATAACTAGGTATAATATACAGGAGAGCGCCGGTAACGCCGGGAATCCCAGCATTCATAACTAAGTATAATATACAGGAGAGCGCCGGTAAAGCCGGGAATCCCAGCATTCATAACTAGGTATAATATACAGGAGAGCGCCGGTAAAGCCGGGAATCCCAGCATTCATAACTAGGTATAATATACAGGAGAGCGCCGGTAAAGCCGGGAATCCCAGCATTCATAACTAGGTATAATATACAGGAGAGCGCCGGTAACGCCGGGAATCCCAGCATTCATAACTAGGTATAATATACAGGAGAGCGCCGGTAACGCCGGGAATCCCAGCATTCATAACTAGGTATAATATACAGGAGAGCGCCGGTAAAGCCGGGAATCCCAGCATTCATAACTAGGTATAATATACAGGAGAGCGCCGGTAACGCCGGGAATCCCAGCATTCATAACTAGGTATAATATACAGGAGAGCGCCGGTAAAGCCGGGAATCCCAGCATTCATAACTAGGTATAATATACAGGAGAGCGCCGGTAACGCCGGGAATCCCAGCATTCATAACTAGGTATAATATACAGGAGAGCGCCGGTAACGCCGGGAATCCCAGCATTCATAACTAGGTATAATATACAGGAGAGCGCCGGTAAAGCCGGGAATCCCGGCATTCATAACTAGGTATAATATACAGGAGAGCACCGGTAACGCCGGGAATCCCAGCATTCATAACTAGGTATAATATACAGGAGAGCGCCGGTAAAGCCGGGAATCCCAGCATTCATAACTAGGTATAATATACAGGAGAGCGCCGGTAACGCCGGGAATCCCAGCATTCATAACTAGGTATAATATACAGGAGAGCGCCGGTAAAGCCGGGAATCCCAGCATTCATAACTAGGTATAATATACAGGAGAGCGCCGGTAACGCCGGGAATCCCAGCATTCATAACTAGGTATAATATACAGGAGAGCGCCGGTAACGCCGGGAATCCCAGCATTCATAACTAGGTATAATATACAGGAGAGCGCCGGTAAAGCCGGGAATCCCGGCATTCATAACTAGGTATAATATACAGGAGAGCGCCGGTAACGCCGGGAATCCCAGCATTCATAACTAGGTATAATATACAGGAGAGCGCCGGTAAAGCCGGGAATCCCAGCATTCATAACTAGGTATAATATACAGGAGAGCGCCGGTAAAGCCGGGAATCCCAGCATTCATAACTAGGTATAATATGCAGGAGAGCGCCGGTAACGCCGGGAATCCCAGCATTCATAACTAGGTATAATATACAGGAGAGCGCCGGTAAAGCCGGGAATCCCAGCATTCATAACTAGGTATAATATACAGGAGAGCGCCGGTAAAGCTGGGAATCCCGGCATTCATAACTAGGTATAATATACAGGAGAGCGCCGGTAACGCCGGGAATCCCAGCATTCATAACTAGGTATAATATACAGGAGACCGCCGGTAAAGCCGGGAATCCCGGCATTCATAACTAGGTATAATATACAGGAGAGCGCCGGTAAAGCCGGGAACCCCAGCATTCATAACTAGGTATAATATACAGGAGAGCGCCGGTAAAGCCGGGAATCCCAGCATTCATAACTAGGTATAATATACAGGAGAGCGCCGGTAACGCCGGGAATCCCAGCATTCATAACTAGGTATAATATACAGGAGAGCGCCGGTAAAGCCGGGAATCCCAGCATTCATAACTAGGTATAATATACAGGAGAGCGCCGGTAACGCCGGGAATCCCAGCATTCATAACTAGGTATAATATACAGGAGAGCGCCGGTAAAGCCGGGAATCCCAGCATTCATAACTAGGTATAATATACAGGAGAGCGCCGGTAACGCCGGGAATCCCAGCATTCATAACTAGGTATAATATACAGGAGAGCGCCGGTAACGCCGGGAATCCCGGCATTCATAACTAGGTATAATATACAGGAGAGCGCCGGTAAAGCCGGGAATCCCGGCATTCATAACTAGGTATAATATACAGGAGAGCGCCGGTAACGCCAGGAATCCCAGCATTCATAACTAGGTATAATATACAGGAGAGCGCCGGTAAAGCCGGGAATCCCGGCATTCATAACTAGGTATAATATACAGGAGAGCGCCGGTAACGCCGGGAATCCCAGCATTCATAACTAGGTATAATATACAGGAGAGCGCCGGTAAAGCCGGGAATCCCAGCATTCATAACTAGGTATAATATACAGGAGAGCGCCGGTAAAGCCGGGAATCCCAGCATTCATAACTAGGTATAATATGCAGGAGAGCGCCGGTAACGCCGGGAATCCCAGCATTCATAACTAGGTATAATATACAGGAGAGCGCCGGTAAAGCCGGGAATCCCAGCATTCATAACTAGGTATAATATACAGGAGAGCGCCGGTAAAGCTGGGAATCCCGGCATTCATAACTAGGTATAATATACAGGAGAGCGCCGGTAACGCCGGGAATCCCAGCATTCATAACTAGGTATAATATACAGGAGACCGCCGGTAAAGCCGGGAATCCCGGCATTCATAACTAGGTATAATATACAGGAGAGCGCCGGTAAAGCCGGGAACCCCAGCATTCATAACTAGGTATAATATACAGGAGAGCGCCGGTAAAGCCGGGAATCCCAGCATTCATAACTAGGTATAATATACAGGAGAGCGCCGGTAACGCCGGGAATCCCAGCATTCATAACTAGGTATAATATACAGGAGAGCGCCGGTAAAGCCGGGAATCCCAGCATTCATAACTAGGTATAATATACAGGAGAGCGCCGGTAACGCCGGGAATCCCAGCATTCATAACTAGGTATAATATACAGGAGAGCGCCGGTAAAGCCGGGAATCCCAGCATTCATAACTAGGTATAATATACAGGAGAGCGCCGGTAACGCCGGGAATCCCAGCATTCATAACTAGGTATAATATACAGGAGAGCGCCGGTAACGCCGGGAATCCCGGCATTCATAACTAGGTATAATATACAGGAGAGCGCCGGTAAAGCCGGGAATCCCGGCATTCATAACTAGGTATAATATACAGGAGAGCGCCGGTAACGCCGGGAATCCCAGCATTCATAACTAGGTATAATATACAGGAGAGCGCCGGTAAAGCCGGGAATCCCAGCATTCATAACTAGGTATAATATACAGGAGAGCGCCGGTAACGCCGGTAACGCCGGGAATCCCAGCATTCATAACTAGGTATAATATACAGGAGAGCGCCGGTAAAGCCGGGAATCCCAGCATTCATAACTAGGTATAATATACAGGAGACCGCCGGTAAAGCCGGGAATCCCGGCATTCATAACTAGGTATAATATACAGGAGAGCGCCGGTAAAGCCGGGAACCCCAGCATTCATAACTAGGTATAATATACAGGAGAGCGCCGGTAAAGCCGGGAATCCCAGCATTCATAACTAGGTATAATATACAGGAGAGCGCCGGTAACGCCGGGAATCCCAGCATTCATAACTAGGTATAATATACAGGAGAGCGCCGGTAAAGCCGGGAATCCCAGCATTCATAACTAGGTATAATATACAGGAGAGCGCCGGTAACGCCGGGAATCCCAGCATTCATAACTAGGTATAATATACAGGAGAGCGCCGGTAAAGCCGGGAATCCCAGCATTCATAACTAGGTATAATATACAGGAGAGCGCCGGTAACGCCGGGAATCCCAGCATTCATAACTAGGTATAATATACAGGAGAGCGCCGGTAACGCCGGGAATCCCAGCATTCATAACTAGGTATAATATACAGGAGAGCGCCGGTAAAGCCGGGAATCCCGGCATTCATAACTAGGTATAATATACAGGAGAGCGCCGGTAACGCCGGGAATCCCAGCATTCATAACTAGGTATAATATACAGGAGAGCGCCGGTAAAGCCGGGAATCCCAGCATTCATAACTAGGTATAATATGCAGGAGAGCGCCGGTAACGCCGGGAATCTCAGCATTCATAACTAGGTATAATATACAGGAGAGCGCCGGTAAAGCCGGGAATCCCAGCATTCATAACTAGGTATAATATACAGGAGAGCGCCGGTAAAGCTGGGAATCCCGGCATTCATAACTAGGTATAATATACAGGAGAGCGCCGGTAACGCCGGGAATCCCAGCATTCATAACTAGGTATAATATACAGGAGACCGCCGGTAAAGCCGGGAATCCCGGCATTCATAACTAGGTATAATATACAGGAGAGCGCCGGTAAAGCCGGGAACCCCAGCATTCATAACTAGGTATAATATACAGGAGAGCGCCGGTAAAGCCGGGAATCCCAGCATTCATAACTAGGTATAATATACAGGAGAGCGCCGGTAACGCCGGGAATCCCAGCATTAATAACTAGGTATAATATACAGGAGAGCGCCGGTAAAGCCGGGAATCCCAGCATTCATAACTAGGTATAATATACAGGAGAGCGCCGGTAACGCCGGGAATCCCAGCATTCATAACTAGGTATAATATACAGGAGAGCGCCGGTAACGCCGGGAATCCCAGCATTCATAACTAGGTATAATATACAGGAGAGCGCCGGTAACGCCGGGAATCCCAGCATTCATAACTAGGTATAATATACAGGAGAGCGCCGGTAAAGCCGGGAATCCCAGCATTCATTACTAAGTATAAAATACAGGAGAGCGACGGTAAAGCCGGGAATCCCAGCATTCATAACTAGGTATAATATACAGGAGAGCGCAGGTAACGCCGGGAATCCCAGCATTCATAGCTAGGTATAATATACAGGAGAGCGCCGGTAAAGCCGGGAATCCCAGCATTCATAACTAGGTATAATATACAGGAGAGCGCCGGTAAAGCCGGGAATCCCAGCATTCATAACTAGGTATAATATACAGGAGAGCGCCGGTAACGCCGGGAATCCCAGCATTCATAACTAGGTATAATATACAGGAGAGCGCCGGTAAAGCCGGGAATCCCAGCATTCATAACTAGGTATAATATATAGGAGAGCGCCGGTAAAGCCGGGAATCCCAGCATTCATAACTAGGTATAATATACAGGAGAGCGCCGGTAACGCCGGGAATCCCAGCATTCATAACAAGGTATAATATACAGGAGAGCGCCGGTAACGCCGGGAATCCCAGCATTCATAACTAAGTATAATATACAGGAGAGCGCCGGTAAAGCCGGGAATCCCAGCATTCATTACTAAGTATAATATACAGGAGAGCGCCGGTAAAGCCGGCAATCCCAGCATTCATAACTAGGTATAATATACAGGAGAGCGCCGGTAACGCCGGGAATCCAAGCATTCATAACTAGGTATAATATACAGGAGAGCGCCGGTAACGCCGGGAATCCCAGCATTCATTACTAAGTATAATATACAGGAGAGCGCCGGTAAAGCCGGCAATCCCAGCATTCATAACTAGGTATAATATACAGGAGAGCGCTGGTAACGCCGGGAATCCCAGCATTCATAACTAGGTATAATATATAGGAGAGCGCCGGTAACGCCGGGAATCCAAGCATTCATAACTAGGTATAATATACAGGAGAGCGCCGGTAAAGCCGGGAATCCCAGCATTCATTACTAAGTATAATATATAGGAGAGCGCCGGTAACGCCGGGAATCCAAGCATTCATAACTAGGTATAATATACAGGAGAGCGCCGGTAAAGCCGGCAATCCCAGCATTCATAACTAGGTATAATATACAGGAGAGCGCCGGTAACGCCGGGAATCCAAGCATTCATAACTAGGTATAATATACAGGAGAGCGCCGGTAACGCCGGGAATCCCAGCATTCATTACTAAGTATAATATACAGGAGAGCGCCGGTAAAGCCGGCAATCCCAGCATTCATAACTAGGTATAATATACAGGAGAGCGCTGGTAACGCCGGGAATCCCAGCATTCATAACTAGGTATAATATATAGGAGAGCGCCGGTAACGCCGGGAATCCAAGCATTCATAACTAGGTATAATATACAGGAGAGCGCCGGTAAAGCCGGCAATCCCAGCATTCATAACTAGGTATAATATACAGGAGAGCGCTGGTAACGCCGGGAATCCCAGCATTCATAACTAGGTATAATATATAGGAGAGCGCCGGTAACGCCGGGAATCCCAGCATTCATAACTAGGTATAATATACAGGAGAGCGCAGGTAAAGCCGGGAATCCCAGCATTCATAACTAGGTATAATATACAGGAGAGCGCCGGTAACGCCGGGAATCCCAGCATTCATTACTAAGTATAATATACAGGAGAGCGCCGGTAAAGCCGGCATTCATAACTAGGTATAATATACAGGAGAGCGCCGGTAAAGCCGGGAATCCCAGCATTCATAACTAGGTATAATATACAGGAGAGCGCCGGTAAAGCCGGGAATCCCAGCATTCATAACTAGGTATAATATACAGGAGTGCGCCGGTAACGCCGGGAATCCCAGCATTCATAACTAGGTATAATATACAGGAGAGCGCCGGTAAAGCCGGGAATCCCAGCATTCATAACTAGGTATAATATACAGGAGAGCGCCGGTAAAGCCGGGAATCCCAGCATTCATAACTAGGTATAATATACAGGAGAGCGACGGTAACGCCGGGAATCCCAGCATTCATAACTAGGTATAATATACAGGAGAGCGCCGGTAACGCCGGGAATCCCAGCATTCATAACTAGGTATAATATACAGGAGAGCGCCGGTAAAGCCGGGAATCCCAGCATTCATAACTAGGTACAATATACAGGAGAGCGCCGGTAAAGCCGGGAATCGCAGCATTCATAACTAGGTACAATATACAGGAGAGCGCCGGTAAAGCCGGGAATCCCAGCATTCATAACTAGGTACAATATACAGGAGAGCGCCGGTAAAGCCGGGAATCCCAGCATTCATAACTAGGTATAATATACAGGAGAGCGCCGGTAAAGCCGGGAATCCCAGCATTCATAAATAGGTATAATATACAGGAGAGCGCCGGTAACGCCGGGAATCCCAGCATTCATAACTAGGTATAATATACAGGAGAGCGCCGGTAACGCCGGGAATCCCAGCATTCATAACTAGGTATAATATACAGGAGAGCGCCGGTAACGCCGGGAATCCCAGCATTCATAACTAGGTATAATATACAGGAGAGCGCCGGTAAAGCCGGGAATCTCAGCATTCATAACTAGGTATAATATACAGGAGAGCGCCGGTAAAGCCGGGAATCCCAGCATTCATAACTAGGTATAATATACAGGAGAGCGCCGGTAAAGCCGGGAATCCCAGCATTCATAACTAGGTATAATATACAGGAGAGCGCCGGTAAAGCCGGGAATCCCAGCATTCATAACTTGGTATAATATACAGGAGAGCGCCGGTAAAGCCGGGAATCCCAGCATTCATAACTAGGTATAATATACAGGAGAGCGACGGTAAAGCCGGGAATCCCAGCATTCATAACTAGGTATAATATACAGGAGAGCGCCGGTAAAGCCGGGAATCCCAGCATTCATAACTAGGTATAATATACAGGAGAGCGCCGGTAAAGCCGGGAATCCCAGCATTCATAACTAGGTATAATATACAGGAGAGCGCAGGTAAACCCGGGAATCCCAGCATTCATAACTAGGTATAATATACAGGAGAGCGCCGGTAAACCCGGGAATCCCAGCATTCATAACTAGGTATAACATGCAGGAGAGCGCCGGTAAAGCCGGGAATCCCGGCATCCATAACTAGGTATAACATGCAGGAGAGCGCCGGTAAAGCCGGGAATCCCGGCATCCATAACTAGGTATAACATACAGGAGAGCGCCGGTAACGCCGGGAATCCCAGCATTCATAACTAGGTATAATATACAGGAGAGCGCCGGTAAAGCCGGGAATCCCAGCATTCATAACTAGGTATAATATACAGGAGAGCGCCGGTAACGCCGGGAATCCCAGCATTCATAACTAGGTATAATATACAGGAGCGCCGGTAAAGCCGGGAATCCCAGCATTCATAACTAGGTATAATATGCAGGAGAGCGCCGGTAAAGCCGGGAATCCAAGCATTCATAACTAGGTATAATATACAGGTGAGCGCCGATAAAGCCGGGAATCCCAGCATTCATAACTAGGTATAATATACAGTAGAGCGCCGGTAACGCCGGGAATCCCAGCATTCATAACTAGGTATAATATACAGGAGAGCGCCGGTAAAGCCGGGAATCCCAGCATTCATAACTAGGTATAATATACAGGAGAGCGCCGGTAAAGCCGGGAATCCCAGCATTCATAACTAGGTATAATATACAGGAGAGCGCCGGTAAAGCCGGGAATACCAGCATTCATAACTAGGTATAATATACAGGAGAGCGCCGGTAACCCCAGCATTCATAACTAGGTATAATATACAGGAGAGCGCCGGTAACGCCGGGAATCCCAGCATTCATAACTAGGTATAATATACAGGAGAGCGCCGGTAACGCCGGGAATCCCAGCATTCATAACTAGGTATAATATACAGGAGAGCGCCGGTAAAGCCGGGAATCCCAGCATTCATAACTAGGTATAATATACAGGAGAGCGCCGGTAAAGCCGGGAATCCCAGCATTCATAACTAGGTATAATATACAGGAGAGCGCCGGTAAAGCCGGGAATCCCAGCATTCATAACTAGGTATAATATACAGGAGAGCGCCGGTAACGCCGGGAATCCCAGCATTCATAACTAGGTATAATATGCAGGAGAGCGCCGGTAACGCCGGGAATCTCAGCATTCATAACTAGGTATAATATACAGGAGAGCGCCGGTAAAGCCGGGAATCCCAGCATTCATAACTAGGTATAATATACAGGAGAGCGCCGGTAAAGCCGGGAATCCCAGCATTCATAACTAGGTATAATATACAGGAGAGCGCCGGTAAAGCCGGGAATCCCAGCATTCATAACTTGGTATAATATACAGGAGAGCGCCGGTAAAGCCGGGAATCCCAGCATTCATAACTAGGTATAATATACAGGAGAGCGACGGTAAAGCCGGGAATCCCAGCATTCATAACTAGGTATAATATACAGGAGAGCGCCGGTAAAGCCGGGAATCCCAGCATTCATAACTAGGTATAATATACAGGAGAGCGCCGGTAAAGCCGGGAATCCCAGCATTCATAACTAGGTATAATATACAGGAGAGCGCAGGTAAACCCGGGAATCCCAGCATTCATAACTAGGTATAATATACAGGAGAGCGCCGGTAAACCCGGGAATCCCAGCATTCATAACTAGGTATAACATGCAGGAGAGCGCCGGTAAAGCCGGGAATCCCGGCATCCATAACTAGGTATAACATGCAGGAGAGCGCCGGTAAAGCCGGGAATCCCGGCATCCATAACTAGGTATAACATACAGGAGAGCGCCGGTAACGCCGGGAATCCCAGCATTCATAACTAGGTATAATATACAGGAGAGCGCCGGTAAAGCCGGGAATCCCAGCATTCATAACTAGGTATAATATACAGGAGAGCGCCGGTAACGCCGGGAATCCCAGCATTCATAACTAGGTATAATATACAGGAGCGCCGGTAAAGCCGGGAATCCCAGCATTCATAACTAGGTATAATATGCAGGAGAGCGCCGGTAAAGCCGGGAATCCAAGCATTCATAACTAGGTATAATATACAGGTGAGCGCCGATAAAGCCGGGAATCCCAGCATTCATAACTAGGTATAATATACAGTAGAGCGCCGGTAACGCCGGGAATCCCAGCATTCATAACTAGGTATAATATACAGGAGAGCGCCGGTAAAGCCGGGAATCCCAGCATTCATAACTAGGTATAATATACAGGAGAGCGCCGGTAACGCCGGGAATCCCAGCATTCATAACTAGGTATAATATGCAGGAGAGCGCCGGTAAAGCCGGGAATCCCAGCATTCATAACTAGGTATAATATACAGGAGAGCGCCGGTAAAGCCGGGAATACCAGCATTCATAACTAGGTATAATATACAGGAGAGCGCCGGTAACCCCAGCATTCATAACTAGGTATAATATACAGGAGAGCGCCGGTAACGCCGGGAATCCCAGCATTCATAACTAGGTATAATATACAGGAGAGCGCCGGTAACGCCGGGAATCCCAGCATTCATAACTAGGTATAATATACAGGAGAGCGCCGGTAAAGCCGGGAATCCCAGCATTCATAACTAGGTATAATATACAGGAGAGCGCCGGTAAAGCCGGGAATCCCAGCATTCATAACTAGGTATAATATACAGGAGAGCGCCGGTAAAGCCGGGAATCCCAGCATTCATAACTAGGTATAATATACAGGAGAGCGCCGGTAACGCCGGGAATCCCAGCATTCATAACTAGGTATAATATGCAGGAGAGCGCCGGTAACGCCGGGAATCCCAGCATTCATAACTAGGTATAATATACAGGAGAGCGCCGGTAAAGCCGGGAATCCCAGCATTCATAACTAGGTATAATATACAGGAGAGCGCCGGTAACGCCGGGAATCCCGGCATTCATAACTAGGTATAATATACAGGAGAGCGCCGGTAAACCCAGCATTCATAACTAGGTATAATATACAGGAGAGCGCCGGTAAAGCCGGGAATCCCAGCATTCATAACTAGGTATAATATACAGGAGTGCGCCGGTAAAGCCGGGAATCCCAGCATTCATAACTATGTATAATATACAGGAGAGCGCCGGTAAAGCCGGGAATCCCAGCATTCATAACTAGGTATAATATACAGGAGAGCGCCGGTAAAGCCGGGAATCCCAGCATTCATAACTAGGTATAATATACAGGAGAGCGCCGGTAACGCCGGGAATCCCAGCATTCATAACTAGGTATAATATACAGGAGAGCGCTGGTAAAGCCGGGAATCCCAGCATTCATAACTAGGTATAATATACAGGAGAGCGCCGGTAACGCCGGGAATCCCAGCATTCATAACTAGGTATAATATACAGGAGAGCGCCGGTAAAGCCGGGAATCCCAGCATTCATAACTAGGTATATTATACAGGAGAGCGCCGGTAAAGCCGGGAATCCCAGCATTCATAACTAGATAAATTATACAGGAGAGCGCCGGTAACGCCGGGAATCCCAGCATTAATAACTAGGTATAATATACAGGAGAGCGCCGGTAACGCCGGGAATCCCAGCATTCATAACTAGGTATAATATACAGGAGAGCGCCGGTAAAGCCGGGAATCCCAGCATTCATAACTAGGTATAATATACAGGAGAGCGCCGGTAACGCCGGGAATCCCAGCATTCATGACTAGGTATAATATACAGGAGAGCGCCGGTAAAGCCGGGAATCCCAGCATTCATAACTAGGTACAATATAAAGAAGAGCGCCGGTAACGCCGGGAATCCCAGCATTCATAACTAGGTATAATATACAGGAGAGCGCCGGTAAAGTCGGGAATACCAGCATTCATAACTAGGTATAATATACAGGAGCGCCGGTAAAGCCGGGAATCCAAGCATTTATAACTAGGTATAATATGCAGGAGAGCGCCGGTAAAGCCGGGAATCCCAGGATTCATAACTAGGTATAATATACAGGAGAGCGCCGGTAACGCCGGGAATCCCAGCATTCATAACTAGGTATAATATACAGGAGAGCGCCGGTAACGCCGGGAATCCCAGCATTCATAACTAGGTATAATATACAGGAGAGCGCCGGTAAAGCCGGGAATCCCAGCATTCATAACTAGGTATAATATACAGGAGAGCGCCGGTAAAGCCGGGAATCCCAGCATTCATAACTAGGTATAATATACAGGAGAGCGCCGGTAAAGCCGGGAATCCCAGCATTCATAACTAGGTATAATATACAGGAGAGCGCCGGTAAAGCCGGGAATCCCAGCATTCATAACTAGGTATAATATACAGGAGAGCGCCGGTAACGCCGGGAATCCCAGCATTCATAACTAGGTATAATATACAGGAGAGCGCTGGTAAAGCCGGGAATCCCAGCATTCATAACTAGGTATAATATACAGGAGAGCGCCGGTAACGCCGGGAATCCCAGCATTCATAACTAGGTATAATATACAGGAGAGCGCCGGTAAAGCCGGGAATCCCAGCATTCATAACTAGGTATATTATACAGGAGAGCGCCGGTAAAGCCGGGAATCCCAGCATTCATAACTAGATAAATTATACAGGAGAGCGCCGGTAACGCCGGGAATCCCAGCATTAATAACTAGGTATAATATACAGGAGAGCGCCGGTAACGCCGGGAATCCCAGCATTCATAACTAGGTATAATATACAGGAGAGCGCCGGTAAAGCCGGGAATCCCAGCATTCATAACTAGGTATAATATACAGGAGAGCGCCGGTAACGCCGGGAATCCCAGCATTCATGACTAGGTATAATATACAGGAGAGCGCCGGTAAAGCCGGGAATCCCAGCATTCATAACTAGGTACAATATAAAGAAGAGCGCCGGTAACGCCGGGAATCCCAGCATTCATAACTAGGTATAATATACAGGAGAGCGCCGGTAAAGTCGGGAATACCAGCATTCATAACTAGGTATAATATACAGGAGCGCCGGTAAAGCCGGGAATCCAAGCATTTATAACTAGGTATAATATGCAGGAGAGCGCCGGTAAAGCCGGGAATCCCAGGATTCATAACTAGGTATAATATACAGGAGAGCGCCGGTAACGCCGGGAATCCCAGCATTCATAACTAGGTATAATATACAGGAGAGCGCCGGTAACGCCGGGAATCCCAGCATTCATAACTAGGTATAATATACAGGAGAGCGCCGGTAAAGCCGGGAATCCCAGCATTCATAACTAGGTATAATATACAGGAGAGCGCCGGTAAAGCCGGGAATCCCAGCATTCATAACTAGGTATAATATACAGGAGAGCGCCGGTAAAGCCGGGAATCCCAGCATTCATAACTAGGTATAATATACAGGAGAGCGCCGGTAACGCCGGGAATCCCAGCATTCATAACTAGGTATAATATACAGGAGAGCGCCGGTAAAGCCGGGAATCCCAGCATTCATAACTAGGTATAATATACAGGAGAGCGCCGGTAAAGCCGGGAATCCCAGCATTCATAACTAGGTATAATATACAGGAGAGCGCCGGTAACGCCGGGAATCCCAGCATTCATAACTAGGTATAATATACAGGAGAGCGCCGGTAAAGCCGGGAATCCCAGCATTCATAACTAGGTATAATATACAGGAGAGCGCCGGTAACGCCGGGAATCCAAGCATTCATAACTAGGTATAATATACAGGAGAGCTCCGGTAAAGCCGGGAATCCCAGCATTCATAACTAGGTATACTATACAGGAGAGCGCCGGTAACGCCGGGAATCCCAGCATTCATAACTAGGTATAATATACAGGAGAGCGCCGATAAAGCCGGGAATCCCGGCATTCATAACTAGGTATAATATACAGGAGAGCGCCGGTAAAGCCGGGAATCCCAGCATTCATAACTAGGTATAATATACAGGAGAGCGCCGGTAACGCCGGGAATCCCAGCATTCATAACTAGGTATAATATACAGGAGAGCGCCTGTAACGCCGGGAATCCCAGCATTCATAACTAGGTATAATATACAGGAGAGCGCCGGTAACGCCGGGAATCCCAGCATTCATAACTAGGTATAATATACAGGAGAGCGCCGGTAAAGCCGGGAATCCCAGCATTCATAACTAGGTATAATATACAGGAGTGCGCCGGTAACGCCGGGAATCCCAGCATTCATAACTAGGTATAATATACAGGAGAGCGCCGGTAAAGCCGGGAATCCCAGCATTCATAACTAGGTATAATATACAGGAGAGCGCCGGTAAAGCCGGGAATCCCAGCATTCATAACTAGGTATAATATACAGGAGAGCGACGGTAACGCCGGGAATCCCAGCATTCATAACTAGGTATAATATACAGGAGAGCGCCGGTAACGCCGGGAATCCCAGCATTCATAACTAGGTATAATATACAGGAGAGCGCCGGTAAAGCCGGGAATCCCAGCATTCATAACTAGGTACAATATACAGGAGAGCGCCGGTAAAGCCGGGAATCGCAGCATTCATAACTAGGTACAATATACAGGAGAGCGCCGGTAAAGCCGGGAATCCCAGCATTCATAACTAGGTACAATATACAGGAGAGCGCCGGTAAAGCCGGGAATCCCAGCATTCATAACTAGGTATAATATACAGGAGAGCGCCGGTAAAGCCGGGAATCCCAGCATTCATAACTAGGTATAATATACAGGAGAGCGCCGGTAACGCCGGGAATCCCAGCATTCATAACTAGGTATAATATACAGGAGAGCGCCGGTAACGCCGGGAATCCCAGCATTCATAACTAGGTATAATATACAGGAGAGCGCCGGTAAAGCCGGGAATCTCAGCATTCATAACTAGGTATAATATACAGGAGAGCGCCGGTAAAGCCGGGAATCCCAGCATTCATAACTAGGTATAATATACAGGAGAGCGCCGGTAAAGCCGGGAATCCCAGCATTCATAACTAGGTATAATATACAGGAGAGCGCCGGTAAAGCCGGGAATCCCAGCATTCATAACTTGGTATAATATACAGGAGAGCGCCGGTAAAGCCGGGAATCCCAGCATTCATAACTAGGTATAATATACAGGAGAGCGACGGTAAAGCCGGGAATCCCAGCATTCATAACTAGGTATAATATACAGGAGAGCGCCGGTAAAGCCGGGAATCCCAGCATTCATAACTAGGTATAATATACAGGAGAGCGCCGGTAAACCCGGGAATCCCAGCATTCATAACTAGGTATAATATACAGGAGAGCGCCGGTAAACCCGGGAATCCCAGCATTCATAACTAGGTATAACATGAAGGAGAGCGCCGGTAAAGCCGGGAATCCCGGCATCCATAACTAGGTATAACATGCAGGAGAGCGCCGGTAACGCCGGGAATCCCAGCATTCATAACTAGGTATAATATACAGTAGAGCGCCGGTAACGCCGGGAATCCCAGCATTCATAACTAGGTATAATATACAGGAGAGCGCCGGTAAAGCCGGGAATCCCAGCATTCATAACTAGGTATAATATACAGGAGAGCGCCGGTAAAGCCGGGAATCCCAGCATTCATAACTAGGTATAATATACAGGAGAGCGCCGGTAAAGCCGGGAATACCAGCATTCATAACTAGGTATAATATACAGGAGAGCGCCGGTAACCCCAGCATTCATAACTAGGTATAATATACAGGAGAGCGCCGGTAACGCCGGGAATCCCAGCATTCATAACTAGGTATAATATACAGGAGAGCGCCGGTAACGCCGGGAATCCCAGCATTCATAACTAGGTATAATATACAGGAGAGCGCCGGTAAAGCCGGGAATCCCAGCATTCATAACTAGGTATAATATACAGGAGAGCGCCGGTAAAGCCGGGAATCCCAGCATTCATAACTAGGTATAATATACAGGAGAGCGCCGGTAAAGCCGGGAATCCCAGCATTCATAACTAGGTATAATATACAGGAGAGCGCCGGTAACGCCGGGAATCCCAGCATTCATAACTAGGTATAATATACAGGAGAGCGCCGGTAACGCCGGGAATCCCAGCATTCATAACTAGGTATAATATGCAGGAGAGCGCCGGTAACGCCGGGAATCCCAGCATTCATAACTAGGTATAATATACAGGAGAGCGCCGGTAAAGCCGGGAATCCCAGCATTCATAACTAGGTATAATATACAGGAGAGCGCCGGTAACGCCGGGAATCCCGGCATTCATAACTAGGTATAATATACAGGAGAGCGCCGGTAAACCCAGCATTCATAACTAGGTATAATATACAGGAGAGCGCCGGTAAAGCCGGGAATCCCAGCATTCATAAATAGGTATAATATGCAGGTCAGCGCCGGTAAAGCCGGGAATCCCAGCATTCATAACATACAGGAGAGCGCCGGTAACGCCGGGAATGCCGGCATTCATAACTAGGTATAATATACAGGAGAGCGCCGGTAAAGCCGGGAATCCCAGCATTCATAACTAGGTATAATATACAGGAGTGCGCCGGTAAAGCCGGGAATCCCAGCATTCATAACTAGGTATGATATACAGGAGAGCGCCGGTAAAGCCGGGAATCCCAGCATTCATAACTAGGTATAATATACAGGAGGGCGCCGGTAAAGCCGGGAATCCCAGCATTCATAACTAGGTATAATATACAGGAGAGCGCCGGTAAAGCCGGGAATCCCAGCATTCATAACTAGGTATAATATACAGGAGAGCGCCGGTAAATCCGGGAATCCCAGCATTCATAACTAGGTATAATATACAGGAGAGCGCCGGTAAAGCCGGGAATCCCAGCAGGGAATCCCAGCATTCATAACTAGGTATAATATACAGGAGAGCGCCGGTAAAGCCGGGAATCCCAGCATTCATAACTAGGTATAATATACAGGAGAGCGTCGGTAAAGCCGGGAATCCCAGCATTCATAACTATGTATAATATACAGGAGTGCGCCGGTAAAGCTGGGAATCCCAGCATTCATAACTAGGTATAATATACAGGAGAGCGCCGGTAAACCCAGCATTCATAACTAGGTATAATATACAGGAGAGCGCTGGTAAAGCCGGGAATCCCGGCATTCATAACTAGGTATAATATACAGGAGAGCGCCGGTAAAGCCGGGAATCCCGGCATTCATAACTAGGTATAATATACAGGAGAGCGCCGGTAAAGCCGGGAATCCCAGCATTCATAACTAGGTATAATATACAGGAGAGCGCCGGTAAAGCCGGGAATCCCAGCATTCATAACTAGGTATAATATACAGGAGAGCACCGGTAAAGCCGGGAATCCCAGCATTCATAGCTAGGTATAATATACAGGAGAGCGCCGGTAAAGCCGGGAATCCCAGCATTCATAACTAGGTATAATATACAGGAGAGCACCGGTAAAGCCGGGAATCCCAGCATTCATAACTAGGTATAATATACAGGAGTGCGCCGGTAAAGCCGGGAATCCCAGCATTCATAACTAGGTATCTAGGTATAATATACAGGAGAGCGCCGGTAAAGCTGGGATTCCCGGCATCCATAACTAGGTATAATATACAGGAGAGCGCCGATAAAGCCGGGAATCCCGGCATTCATAACTAGGTATAATATACAGGAGAGCGCCGGTAAACCCAGCATTCATAACTAGGTATAATATACAGGAGAGCGCCGGTAACGCCGGGAATCCCAGCATTCATAACTAGGTATAATATACAGGAGAGCGCCGGTAAAGCCGGGAATCCCAGCATTCATAACTAGGTATAATATACAGGAGAGCGCCGGTAACGCCGGGAATCCCAGCATTCATAACTAGGTATAATATACAGGAGAGCGCCGGTAAAGCCGGGAATCCCAGCATTCATAACTAGGTATAATATACAGGAGAGCGCCGGTAAAGCCGGGAATCCCAGCATTCATAACTAGGTATAATATACAGGAGAGCGCCGGTAACGCCGGGAATCCCAGCATTCATAACTAGGTATAATATACAGGAGAGCGCCGGTAAAGCCGGGAATCCCAGCATTCATAACTAGGTATAATATACAGGAGAGCGCCGGTAAAGCCGGGAATCCCAGCATTCATAACTAGGTATAATATACAGGAGAGCGCCGGTAACGCCGGGAATCCCAGCATTCATAACTAGGTATAATATACAGGAGAGCACCGGTAAAGCCGGGAATACCAGCATTCATAACTAGGTATAATATACAGGAGAGCGCCGGTAAACCCAGCATTCATAACTAGGTATAATATACAGGAGAGCGCCGGTAAAGCCGGGAATCCCAGCATTCATAACTAGGTATAATATACAGGAGAGCGCCGGTAAAGCCGGGAATACCTGCATTCATAACTAGGTATAATATACAGGAGAGCGCCGGTAAACCCAGCATTCATAACTAGGTATAATATACAGGAGTGCGCCGGTAAAGCCGGGAATCCCAGCATTCATAACTAGGTATAATATACAGGAGAGCGCCGGTAAAGCCGGGAATCCCAGCATTCATAACTAGGTATAATATACAGGAGAGCGCCGGTAAAGCCGGGAATCCCAGCATTCATAACTAGGTATAATATACAGGAGTGCGCCGGTAAAGCCGGGAATCCCAGCATTCATAACTAGGAATAATATGCAGGAGAGCACCGGTAAAGCCGGGAATCCCAGCATTCATAACTAGGTATAATATACAGGAGAGCGCCGGTAAAGCCGGGAATCCCAGCATTCATAACTAGGTATAATATGCAGGAGAGCGCCGGTAACGCCGGGAATCCCAGCATTCATAACTAGGTATAATATACAGGAGTGCGCCGGTAAAGCCGGGAATCCCAGCATTCATAACTAGGTATAATATACAGGAGAGCGCCGGTAAAGCCAGGAATCCCGGCATCCATAACTAGGTATAATATACAGGTGAGCGCCTTATAGTACCGGCGACGGGACGCCGCGCTTATAGTACCGGCGACGGCACGCCGCGCGTATAATACCGGCGACGGCACGCCGTGCGTATAGTACCGACGACGGCACGCCGCGCTTATAGTACCGGCGACGGCACGCTGCGCTTATAGTACCGGTTACGGCACGCTGCGTTTATAGTACCGGCGACGGAACGCTGCGCTTATAGTAACACCGGGAATCCCAGCATTCAAAACTAGGTATAATATACAGGAGCGCCGGTAACGCCGGGAATCCCAGCATTCATAACTAGGTATAATATGCAGGAGAGCGCCGGTAACGCCGGGAATCCCGGCATTCATAACTAGGTATAATATGCAGGAGAGCGCCGGTAACGCCGGCAATCCCGGCATTCATAACTAGGTATAATATACAGGAGCGCCGGTAACGCCAGGAATCCCAGCATTCATAGCTAGGTATAATATGCAGGAGAGCCCCGGTAACGCCGGGAATCCCAGCATTCATAACTAGGTATAATATACAGGAGAGCGCTGGTAACGCCGGGAATCCCAGCATTCATAACTAGGTATAATATACAGGAGAGCGCCGGTAACGCCGGGAATCCCGGCATTCATAACTAGGTACAATATACAGGAGAGCGCCGGTAAAGCCGGGAATCCCAGCATTCATAACTAGGTATAATATGCAGGAGAGCGCCGGTAAAGCCGGGAATCCCAGCATTCATAACTAGGTATAATATACAGGAGAGCGCCGGTAAAGCCGGGAATCCCGGCATTCATAACTAGGTATAATATACAGGAGAGCGCCGGTAACGCCGGGAATCCCAGCATTCATAACTAGGTATAATATACAGGAGAGCGCCGGTAAAGCCGGGAATCCCGGCATTCATAACTAGGTATAATATACAGGAGAGCGCCGGTAAAGCCGGGAATCCCGGCATTCATAACTAGGTATAATATACAGGAGAGCGCCGGTAAAGCCAGGAATCCCAGCATTCATAACTAGGTATAATATACAGGAGAGCGCCGGTAAAGCCGGGAATCCCGGCATTCATAACTAGGTATAATATACAGGAGAGCGCTGGTAACGCCGGGAATCCCAGCATTCATAACTAGGTATAATATACAGGAGAGCGCCGGTAACGCCGGGAATCCCGGCATTCATAACTAGGTACAATATACAGGAGAGCGCCGGTAAAGCCGGGAATCCCAGCATTCATAACTAGGTATAATATGCAGGAGAGCGCCGGTAAAGCCGGGAATCCCAGCATTCACAACTAGGTATAATATACAGGAGAGCGCCGGTAAAGCCGGGAATCCCGGCATTCATAACTAGGTATAATATACAGGAGAGCGCCGGTAACGCCGGGAATCCCAGCATTCATAACTAGGTATAATATACAGGAGAGCGCCGGTAAAGCCGGGAATCCCGGCATTCATAACTAGGTATAATATACAGGAGAGCGCCGGTAAAGCCGGGAATCCCAGCATTCATAACTAGGTATAATATACAGGAGAGCGCCGGTAAAGCCGGGAATACCGGAATGGCAAAACGTTGTAACAATGGCAATGTGTGTTATTCCCACACGCCGAAGCAAAATCCCCGGAACGGCGACATTCCAAAAGAAACGCAAGTAGAAAGTTCCACATGAACGCGTGTACACTGGCACCCATACGCGTCCCGGCACCCATACGCTGGCACCCATACACTGGCACCCATACGCGTCCCGGCGTCCGCGCCCAGTGTCAGGCTCGGGTTCCACGGTGATCTTTTTATGGGGGATGCGATTTGCTTGCGTCGTGGGTGGAGTCATCTCAGCTGTTGTGTACACATCTGAAGGGAGGGCCGTCCCGGCGTCTGACGTGGGGACGTACCACACACACTATGTGCAACGCGGAGACGCTCCTTGTAACCGGTGAAACACTATGCCGGCGCCTGTATCGGAGTCCCGCATTCAGTGTATCGTATGTCACCATGGCAACCCGTGCCCACGAATAACGTCCATTCAAGTGTGGAAAGAGAACAGAAATATGAAGTTAGTCTTCTTTCCGATACTGAATAGTGACCGAGTGTGCCCTGGTGCCTATATATTTCTGTGCCCTGGTGCCTATATATTTCTGTGCCCGGGTGCCTATATATTTCTGTGCCCGGGTGCCTATATATTTCTGTGCCAGGGTGCCTATATATGTGTGTTAGTCAGAGTGAATTTGTTAAGTGTATTTACTATCTGAGCACACGCGCTGGTGTGTAATACGCGCTGGTGTGTAATGCGCCCTGGTGTGTAATGCGCCCTGGTGTGTAATGCGCCCTGGTGTGTAATGCGCCCTGGTGTGTAATGCGCCCTGGTGTGTAATACGCCCTGGTGTGCAATACGCCCTGGTGTGCAATACGCCCTGGTGTGCAATACGCCCTGGTGTGCAATACGCCCTGGTGTGCAATACGCCCTGGTGTGCAATACGCCCTGGTGTGCAATACGCCCTGGTGTGTAATACGCCCTGGTGTGTAATGCGCCCTGGTGTGTAATGCGCCCTGGTGTGTAGTGCGCCCTGGTGTGTAGTGCGCCCTGGTGTGTAGTGCGCCCTGGTGTGTAGTGCGCCCTGGTGTGTAGTGCGCCCTGGCTGGTGTGTAATACGCCCTGGCTGGTGTGTAATACGCCCTGGCTGGTGTGTAATACGCCCTGGTGTGTAATACGCCCTGGCTGGTGTGTAATACGCCCTGGTGTGTAATACGCCCTGGCTGGTGTGTAATACGCCCTGGTGTGTAATACGCGCTGGTGTGTAATACGCCCTGGTGTGTAGTGCGCGCTGGTGTGTAATACGCCCTGGTGTGTAATACGCGCTGGTGTGTAATACACGCTGGTGTGTAATACACGCTGGTGTGTAATACACGCTGGTGTGTAATACGCCCTTTTATCCCAACGGAGGGGGGAGTGCGTGGTCGGACTGAAGGGAAGTACCGCAGGCCCTATGGATCTGTGGGAACGAGCCCAAAGAAGGGGCATCCCACCCCGAAACGTTGCCCCCCTCATCCTTTCACATCTCACTTTCCCACTGTTGTCTTATACCCCTTTCCCTTCCCCAACTCCTTTGTGTCATTCCCCTTCCCCCCCCCCCCTCCTTTACGTTTGGTCCGTGTCTGCATATACACGATGAGATTGCTCAGAATACGGCATTAAGTGTAGTGTCCGATTGTTCATTTAATAGTTTTCTTTTGACATATACCCAGTATCGAATTCTCATTAATTCAGTTTGCTGCGAACTCACCAATCCATTTGTATTATAGCCAGGAGGACTCAGGGTCCCTTCACTGTTTCCTTGCACCTACTTCACACCTCCCCCATTCACACTTAGAACAGTTTGAGTGCTCCCTATACTCCGTACTCGGAGTTATTCAATGCGAGTTTCCCTGCAATTCGGAAGGAAAGTAACACGCGGATTTCTAAAGGTTCTCTTCTGACTGCGGCTCTAGCAAGACCCTCCGACGCACCGTTTGGGGGAGCGGACCCTCCGACGCACCGTTTGGGGGAGCGGACCCTCCGACGCACCGTTTGGGGGAGCGGACCCTCCGACGCACCGTTTGGGGGAGCGGACCCTCCGACGCACCGTTTGGGGGAGCGGACCCTCCGACGCACCGTTTGGGGGAGCGGACCCTCCGACGCACCGTTTGGGGGAGCGGACCCTCCGACGCACCGTTTGGGGGAGCGGACCCTCCGACGCACCGTTTGGGGGAGCGGACCCTCCGACGCACCGTTTGGGGGAGCGGACCCTCCGACGCACCGTTTGGGGGAGCGGACCCTCCGACGCACCGTTTGGGGGAGCGGACCCTCCGACGCACCGTTTGGGGGAGCGGACCCCCCGACGCACCGTTTGGGGGAGCGGACCCCCCGACGCACCGTTTGGGGGAGCGGACCCCCCGACGCACCGTTTGGGGGAGCGGACCCTCCGACGCACCGTTTGGGGGAGCGGACCCTCCGACGCACCGTTTGGGGGAGCGGACCCTCCGACGCACCGTTTGGGGGAGCGGACCCCCCGACGCACCGTTTGGGGGAGCGGACCCTCCGACGCACCGTTTGGGGGAGCGGACCCCCCGACGCACCGTTTGGGGGAGCGGACCCCCCGACGCACCGTTTGGGGGAGCGGACCCCCCGACGCACCGTTTGGGGGAGCGGACCCCCCGACGCACCGTTTGGGGGAGCGGACCCCCCGACGCACCGTTTGGGGGAGCGGACCCTCCGACGCACCGTTTGGGGGAGCGGACCCTCCGACGCACCGTTTGGGGGAGCGGACCCTCCGACGCACCGTTTGGGGGAGCGGACCCTCCGACGCACCGTTTGGGGGAGCGGACCCTCCGACGCACCGTTTGGGGGAGCGGACCCTCCGACGCACCGTTTGGGGGAGCGGACCCTCCGACGCACCGTTTGGGGGAGCGGACCCTCCGACGCACCGTTTGGGGGAGCGGACCCTCCGACGCACCGTTTGGGGGAGCGGACCCTCCGACGCACCGTTTGGGGGAGCGGACCCTCCGACGCACCGTTTGGGGGAGCGGACCCTCCGACGCACCGTTTGGGGGAGCGGACCCTCCGACGCACCGTTTGGGGGAGCGGACCCTCCGACGCACCGTTTGGGGGAGCGGACCCTCCGACGCACCGTTTGGGGGAGCGGACCCTCCGACGCACCGTTTGGGGGAGCGGACCCTCCGACGAACCGTTTGGGGGAGCGGACCCTCCGACGCACCGTTTGGGGGAGCGGACCCTCCGACGCACCGTTTGGGGGAGCGGACCCTCCGACGCACCGTTTGGGGGAGCGGACCCTCCGACGCACCGTTTGGGGGAGCGTTCCCTCCGACGCACCGTTTGGGGGAGCGTACCCTCCGACGCACCGTTTGGGGGAGCGTACCCTCCGACGCACCGTTTGGGGGAGCGTACCCTCCGACGCACCGTTTGGGGGAGCGGACCCTCCGACGCACCGTTTGGGGGAGCGGACCCTCCGACGCACCGTTTGGGGGAGCGGACCCTCCGACGAACGGTTTGGGGGAGCGGACCCTCCGACGCACGGTTTGGGGTAGCGGACCCTCCGACGCACGGTTTGGGGGAGCGGACCCTCCGACGCACGGTTTGGGGGAGGGACCCTCCGACGCACGGTTTGGGGTAGCGGACCCTCCGACGCACGGTTTGGGGGAGCGGACCCCCCGACGCACGGTTTGGGGGAGCGGATCCTCCGACGCACGGTTTGGGGGAGCGGACCCTCCGACGCACGGTTTGGGGGAGCGGACCCTCCGACGCACCGTTTGGGGGAGCGGACCCTCCGACGCACCGTTTGGGGGAGCGGACCCTCCGACGCACGGTTTGGGGGAGCGGACCCTCCGACGCACGGTTTGGGGGAGCGGACCCTCCGACGAACGGTTTGGGGGAGCGGACCCTCCGACGAACGGTTTGGGGGAGCGGACCCTCCGACGAACGGTTTGGGGGAGCGGACCCTCCGACGAACGGTTTGGGGGAGCGGACCCTCCGACGCACGGTTTGGGGTAGCGGACCCTCCGACGAACGGTTTGGGGGAGCGGACCCTCCGACGCACCGGTTTGGGGGAGCGGACCCTCCGACGCACGGTTTGGGGGAGCGGATCCTCCGACGCACGGTTTGGGGGAGCGGACCCTCCGACGCACGGTTTGGCGGAGCGGACCCTCCGACGCACGGTTTGGGGGAGCGGACCCTCAGACGCACCGTTTGGGGGAGCGGACCCTCCGACACACCGTTTGGGGGAGCGGACCCTCAGACGCACCGTTTGGGGGCGAGGATACCATATATAACCGCACACACCCATACACCAGCACTGCAGTATGCCACGAGTATACCCACAGACCCACATTTCCGTACGCCACGTGCATACCGCAGACACATTGCCGCACGCCACGTGTATGCCCGCAGACCCACATTGCTGCACGCCACGAGTATACCCGCAGACCCATATTGCCATACGCCACGAGTATACCCGCAGACCCATATTGCCATACGCCACGTGCATACCCGCAGACACATTGCCGCACGCCACGTGTAAACCCGCAGACACACATTGGCGTACGCCATGTGCATACCCGCACTGCCATACGCCACGTGCATACCCGCAGACCCACATTGCCGTACGCCACGTGCATACCCGCAGACCCGCACTGCCATACGCCACGTGTATACTCGCACCAGTGTATATCAGCAGTCTTGTATACCCACACTGCAGTATGCCATGCATGTGTCCTCTCCCGTGTAACAGTCACTCACCCTGTTGGACTCCATGCCGGAGCGGCCATGGAATTTGACCGTTTTTAGACGCGCTCGCTCCTTTTTCTCGACCCTGCGCAGAGAAAGGTCGTCAGCGGAGAATACAAGAGACAGGGCGGGGTTCCAGGGGGGGCGGGGGAGGGACCGGGTGAGGGACGGAGCTCCCCAGGGAAGGGCGTGGACGAGGGGGAAGGGATAAGGAGGACATGGGGGGGGGGTCTCAGGGGAGGTTAAAGGCCAGGGGTGGGGGCA
Source organism: Ascaphus truei (assembly GCF_040206685.1). Lineage (NCBI taxonomy): Eukaryota > Metazoa > Chordata > Amphibia > Anura > Ascaphidae > Ascaphus > Ascaphus truei. The sequence continues at coordinate 53,593,388 of NC_134498.1, forward strand.
TCCCCCGCTCACCTCTTCTTGCTGGGGATGACCCCGATCTGTTCGCTCTCCCCGTGTGGCGTCACCAGCCTGGCCTGCCACCACTCGTCATCAGAGGCGTTGATGACGTGCAGAATGTCGCCGTAGGAAAAGCTCAGTCCCTGGCTAGGAAGGCAGCTGTCCCGGGAGCGGTCGTAGTCAAACAGGGCTCTTGGGGAGAAATCAGGGGTCACCGAGGGGAGGGAGGGTCCCTTCTATCTAGGGGACTAAGAAGTCTAGCAGTTATATGGGGGGGTTCAGGTCCCACCCTTTGGGGCACATTCATCCCTTAGTGACAGGAGCAGAGGGGTAAGTTAGAGGAGATGGAGGGTCCCAGAAACCCGTGGGACCATTGTATAAGGGTCACTAGATATTTCAGGGGGGGGGGGTACCTGACATAGAGCGACCGCTTCTCGCTGGTCCGTAGGGATCCAGACCCAGAGCTCATGCTGCTGTTCATCATCTGCTCGCGCAGGTCATGGATCTTTGACTCAAAGCGACTGTATTCTGGGAATGGGGGGGAGAGGCGTGTCAGAGGTCACTCCATACTGGCAGGGGTCACTCCATACTGGCAGGGGTCACTCCATACTGGCAGGGGTCACTCCATACTGGCAGGGGTCACTCCATACTGGCAGGGGTCACTCCATACTGGCAGGGGTCACTCCATACTGGCAGGGGTCACTCCATACTGGCAGGGGTCACTCCATACTGGCAGGGGACGGTGAATGAGTGGGGGGGAGAGGCGTGTCAGGGGTCACTCCATACTGGCAGGGGACGGTGAATGAGTGGGGGGGAGAGGCGTGTCAGGGGTCACTCCATACTGGCAGGGGACGGTGAATGAGTGGGGGGGAGAGGCGTGTCAGGGGTCACTCCATACTGGCAGGGGACGGTGAATGAGTGGGGGGGAGAGGCGTGTCAGGGGTCACTCCATACTGGCAGGGGACGGTGAATGAGTGGGGGGGAGAGGCGTGTCAGGGGTCACTCCATACTAGCAGGGGACGGTGAATGAGTCGGGGGGAGAGGCGTGTCAGGGGTCACTCCATACTGGCAGGGGGACGGTGAATGAGTGGGGGGGAGAGGCGTGTCAGGGGTCACTCCATACTGGCAGGGGACGGTGAATGAGTGGGGGGGAGAGGCGTGTCAGGGGGTCACTCCATACTAGCAGGGGACGGTGAATGAGTCGGGGGGAGAGGCGTGTCAGGGGTCACTCCATACTGGCAGGGGACGGTGAATGAGTGGGGGGGGAGAGGCGTGTCAGGGGTCACTCCATACTGGCAGGGGACGGTGAATGAGTCGGGGGGAGAGGCGTGTCAGGGGTCACTCCATACTGGCAGGGGACGGTGAATGAGTGGGGGGGAGAGGCGTGTCAGGGGTCACTCCATACTGGCAGGGGACGGTGAATGAGTGGGGGGGAGAGGCGTGTCAGGGGTCACTCCATACTGGCAGGGGACGGTGAATGAGTGGGGGGGAGAGGCGTGTCAGGGGTCACTCCATACTGGCAGGGGGACGGTGAATGAGTGGGGGGGAGAGGCGTGTCAGGGGTCACTCCATACTGGCAGGGGACGGTGAATGAGTGGGGGGGAGAGGCGTGTCAGGGGTCACTCCATACTGGCAGGGGACGGTGAATGAGTCGGGGGGAGGCCGCAGCATGTATCAACCGGGCTCCAGTCAACTCCCCTCCCCCCCCCCCCCCCAACAAGTTCAGAACGTGGCATGCCAGGAACTGTATTGTTCTATAACTGTATCCATTGCAGTCAGACCATTATACAGCAGCGCCCCGCTCATAGGGCTGGGTTCCGGGCCGCCGTAAAGCGGAAATCGCCGTAAAGCGCGGCCCTGCTGTACTGTATTGTACCCTTTGAAAACAGAGATGCAGAGCTACAAACAGACTGTTTCGCTGACAAATGGCATCTGACAAGGAGTTGCGCACGCGCGCTAAAACTGTTGCTTAGTGACAGCCGGATACTTTGCTTCTGTGCACATCATGCCGAAAATCGGCGGAAAAACTGAACAAGCGCAGAACCTAATGAATATGAGTATACGTTGGGAAGCGCTGTATGAGCGCAACGCCGTAAAGCTGAGCGCCGTAAAGCGGGGCCCTATTGTGCTGCCATTAAACTCCTACCTGAGCCCAGAACATCTGCTTTAGGGCTCCGTACCACACATGCGCGTGTACACACACACACACACAGTGCCGCGAGTGTACACACACACACACACAGTGCCGCGAGTGTAACACACACACAGTGCCGGCGAGTGTACACACACAGTGCCGCGAGTGTACACAACACAGTGCCGCGAGTGTACACACACACACAGTGCCGCGAGTGTACACACACACACAGTGCCGCGAGTGTACACACACACACAGTGCCCGCGAGTGTACACACACACACAGTGCCGCGAGTGTACACACACACCACACAGTGCCGCGAGTGTACACACACACAGTGCCGCGAGTGTACACACACACACAGTTGCCGCGAGTGTACACACACACAGTGCCGCGAGTGTACACACACACAGTGCCGCGAGTGTACACACACACAGTGCCGCGAGTGTACACACACACACAGTGCCGCGAGTGAACACACACACAGTGCCGCGAGTGAACACACACACAGTGCCGCGAGTGTACACACACACAGTGGCCGCGAGTGTACACACACACAGTGCCGCGAGTGTACACACACACAGTGCCGCGAGTGTACACACACACAGTGCGCGAGTGTACACACACACAGTGCCGCGAGTGTACACACACACAGTGCCGCGAGTGTACACACACACAGTGCCGCGAGTGTACACACACACAGTGCCGCGAGTGTACACACACACAGTGCCGCGAGTGAACACACACACAGTGCCGCGAGTGAACACACACACAGTGCCGCGAGTGTACACACACACCAGTGCCGCGAGTGTACACACACACACAGTGCCGCGAGTGTACACACACACAGTGCCGCGAGTGTGTGTATATATATATATATATATACACACACACACACACACACACACACACAGTGCGAGTGTATATAAATATACACACACACACACACACACACACACACACAGTGCGAGTGTGTATATATATATATATACACACACACACACACACAGTGCGAGTGTGTGTATATATATATATATATATATACACACACACACACACACAGTGCGAGTGTATATAAATATACACACACACACACACACACACACACACACACACACACACACACTCACACTCACACTCACTCACTACCGGGGGAGGGGGGGGCGCTCCGTGTTCTCACTTCTCAGCCGCCAATGCCCCGCCCCTTCCGGTAACTCACCGCCCCTTCCGGTAACTCACCGCCCCTTCCGGTAATGCCCCAACCCCAGGTACGAGCCTCACACAACCAATTAGAAGGCGCCATATTTCTGGCCCCGCCTCTGCAATCA